>NC_044365.1:6839238-7109145 GCF_007364275.1 Archocentrus centrarchus | reverse complement strand
TTACACAGTGGTCCTGGGTCCAGAACCACCTGGCCCCTTGTGGGAAACTGTCGCTCCCTCATCTGAACACTCCCCCCCCCATATATATGTCATTAATAGTGACAAATAACACACTAGAAAAAACAAAACAGGTTTTAAAAACAGGCAGCCCTCCCATCTCTTACGGAAGTGTTAAAAGATAAAAAGACATTCTTTAAATGAAAGAAATGAACTCTCTACAAGCACTCAACTTTTCAAAAATAATTCTTTAAGCAACAAATGTGGTTATTTATCCAGGTGGAAGATGTTAAAATAGGAGCTAATTTTGTTTTAATGGGATGTACTTTATAAAATGGAAAGATGATGATCAGTAAAAAGATTTGTTGAAAGATCAACATTGTTATAAAATAAAAATAAATTGAAAGCAAAGAAAAACAAAGACTAGACACACAGAGACACAGTGTGTCCCTTGGTATGTGTCATGTTTAGAATGATTTCTGGATCCAAATGCAGACTCATGGCACAAAATTAAAGAAAAAAATCTTTATTGAGGTAAGGCAGGGAGTCCAAAAGCAAAGTTCATAAATTCAAAGTAGGAGACATGAGGAGGGATAACAGGAACACAGGAAACAGAGGAGAACCGTTAAGAGTCAGTATGGCTCCACAAAGAACTGAGTGGAGACAGAGGCCTAAATACTGTCGGTAAAAGCTGTAAATAAATAAATAAGGGAATAAGGGAAATGGGAAACACCAAGGGTACACAGCTGAACCTCATCAGGGATAACAAGACAAGGGAAATAAAACTAAATGCAATGCACATGAGATGGGAAATTACTAAAATAAAACAGGACAACAAGACCACAGGGACACCTGACAAAGAGATGGAGACTTAACTAGACACAGGGAACACAGGGGAGGTAGGATTAACTGAATTAAGGACTATAATCCACAGGTTTCTGTAAGAGCATATGTTCCATGACAGACTGTTACTTCCGGTTACCTAAAGTCAGAGTTAGAGTTAATGACAAAATTTGGTTACTTTGTGCTGTAACAGGCAGCTTTATTAGTTGGAACAGGAGCTCAGGTTCAACTTGTGCTGTTGTCGGTTGTCATTACATGAGTCTGTACATTTTTTCAAATTATTTTATTCTGTAAATTTGTTCTTTTTCACCAAAATTATACTACCTAGTTGTACATCCTATTACTGTATTTTTTCCTTATGTTTTAAGATTTCCTTTAATGTACAGCTTCTTATTATTTAACGTTATTTTATTTATAGTGTGACACTACAGCACACTGCCTACGCAAAGCTTAAATAATGGTGGCTTCCACGTGTAAACACAGCACTTAGCAAGATGACAGCTGCATGTCTCCTTGATCACAGCCTTCGGCCAGTCCAGTGTTTCTGTTTCAGTGACCTGAACACTCTGATAATCAGATAAGTGATATACCTTCCACAGAATAGCTGCCGCACGACTACATGATTTCCCTAATTGGCGATACAGGAACAGCTGACTGTCTCCACCACTCCACTTTCCCTTAGCATGACCCATGCTAAGTGCTTAGCTTGGTCAATGCTCTGGCTCGGCTCTACAGCTGCTTTAAGGAAAATAACATTGCCTTGTTTGTTCGTTATTACTTTGTCGACTTTATTGCTTTGAAGGTGATTATACGCCTCAGCGATTTCTCGCCTTCAACACCTTTGGAAATAACAAGGTAATTGATAATGTGGATGTAGCTGACTTCGGGCCATAATTTCATGTCATCTACCCAGTCAGTGAGAAGTAACGGGGGAGACACTGTTACTAAATTGTCCTCGTTGCTTTTTAAAACATCCTTGCAATGTATCCACCTTCAATGTTGTACCATTTAGGCCAGGTAAAAGAAACTGCAGTGTCAAAATGTTTCAATGAATGGCAATTGTGTAAGCCCACAACCGTAAACAACAGCGTAAGCGGAAGTAAAATATCGGCTTCCACTATGAATTAGGGGTAATAGCGTGAAGTCAGGAATACTGTGGATACTAACAGACTATAACCATGAACAAAAATGAGACAGCAAAACTAATTAAACTTAAAATGCTAAAATAACAAAACTCAAGCGAGAAAAGAAATTAAACCTCTGGAATAATACATGAAAAGTAAACTAAGAATCAACAGGGAGTATTTAATAACTGGTAAGTCCCAAACTGAAAAACACTGGGTCAAAAAACCCAGGACCATGACACTATGTGTGGGACCAGACTTATGTTAGGTAAAATTTAAATTGATAGATACAGATAAAACCTCTGGCAATGAGGTCAGAGTCATTGTCAATGTGTATGTTAAAATCCTCAGTTAAAGTCATTGAACTCCTCTCACCCCCAACCAATCACAACAAATGGCTGCCCCTCCCTGAGCCTGGTTCTGACAGAGGATTCTTCCTGTTAAAAGGGAGTTTTTCCTTCCCACTATTGCCAAGGGCTTGTTCATAGGGGGTTGTCTGATTGTTGGGGGTTTCTCTGTATTGTTGTAGGGTCTTTAACTTACAAAATAAGGTGCCTTGCTCTATGAATAAAACTGAAACAAATTTAATTTAAGAACAAGCTATTTGGGCCAGATGGATGATACAGTACAGCACAATAAAAATGATCCATATACCCAACATTAATCAGCTCAAACAACAGAAAATCTTTGACACTGAATGAGAACCAGTTTTCAAACACTGCAGCGAGACCCCTTCCTTGACCAGATGTCCAAGGCTGGCTAATGAAAGAATAACCACCCAGGCAAAATTCAATCAGGGATGAATAATCTGAGTTGCCAGGTTTAACCCCTTAACTGGCAGCAAATAAAATCACCTGAAACAACTACATAACACCCTCTGGTTATTATTGGCTCTGAACAACCCATTTCATAGCCTATTAATCGGCTGTGTCTGGTCCGCGGGCCGAATGAAGTGCATTTATATGGCAGGCTAGACCCGCCCATTTTGACTGACACCTCATTCGGCCAATCATGTTAAGAAATGGGTTTCCCAGAGCCAATAATACTCAGAGGGCGTCACGTAGCTTTGTCAGGTGATTTGGTGCAGCCAGTTACATGATTGGCCGAATGAGGTGTCAATAAAAATGGGAGGGTCTAGCCTGCCATATAAAAGGGACTACAAAGGCCCGTCACCGGGCCCTGGCCAGTTAAGGGGTTAATAAGAAATAAGAAATCCAGTTTTTCAAGAACAAGAACACTAGGTATTAAATAGAGCCATGCTCAGTTAGGTTAAAATCCAATTATTAACATACACAGCCCAAGTTAAGGGATGTAAAAGGGTCTGACCCATGATGCTTAAGAATTTCATTCACCGAGGGCAAAGAAGGCAAAATAATTAGAGCCTCGATGAACACTCCTGAGGTAACATGTAACAGGGACTAGGATGAAAAAATTCCCTTCCATGGAAATCGTCTGACCACAAGTAATCAGAATTGGTTGACGTTGCTTACCAGCCACTCCCTTCTTCCAGAACAGTTTGAGCTTCACCTGGAATCCTGCTCTTTTCTCCCTCCTCCTCCATGATCTGTGTGAACTACCCCTTCAGGTAGTGGGTCACCACTGAAGCAGTTGTGAATAATGAAAATATTTATATGGAGCACTAAATTTGAACATAGTACACCTGGCTGCTACAAGAAGCCTGTTTCTCAGGCCCTTCCTTTGTCAGATTGCATACATAGCAAAGAGTTCTGAGTGATTATGCCGCCCCCGTAGTCTTCTTAGACAGATCATAAATTGGATGTGGCAACAAGAATCAGAGAGAGTCATGGGAGTAGACAGATAAACTTTCTGTTATGCAGTCAGAGCTTGCTGTATTCGCACTCTGATTACTTGCTTGTGGCATTAAGGCATCTTCACACTGATACCTTTTAACTCTGAGAAATAAAAAGTTCAAAGAAGTAAAGGTTTGAAGTTTTCTTTTTCATTAGAGGGTTAGGCACTCATAGATCTTCTTGCTCTTAGCTTCCTCCTCATGCTTATCCGTCAGCCTTCTATCTTCTAGCCTCTAATGCTTACGGCCGTTAGTAGTCATTAACAGTGATGGTATAGTTACCTTGAAAAAGTAATCCGATTACTGATTACTGACTGCTCCTTTTAAAAGTAACTTAATTACTTTACTGATTACTTAATTTTAGAAGTAACTAAGTTAGATTACAAGTTACTTATTAGTTACTTTCAACAGCTGCCAGTGCTGTGCCAAAAAGTGATCGTCTGCCATAAAGTGATCCAGATGTTTCTGTGTGCTTTTATGTGTAATGTCTTTGCTTATATTGGCAAACAGAGTGCAGTCAACATGATTTATGAAGGGATTATGTATAAAATGAAGAAATAACCTGTTTTTCAACAATCTTTAGGAGTCTGTGTTATTGTACCTACATTATAATCAATCAAGTGCTTTTTGGCCACTTAAAATATCTTTATAGATATATCTTTATAGGTCAACAAGTCATTTACAGCAGTTTAAATACAGGCAATCACTTCTGGCAAATACCGAAAATCACTTTTGTCACCACCGAAAAGCACCCCCGCTGCCTCAACATAAAAGTAACAACCATGAAATGAGGGCGAGTCAGCCATGTTTAACCTCTTAACTGGCAGCAAAAAAATCACCTGAAAAAAACTACATAACACCCTGTAGTTATTATTGGCTCTGTACAACCCATTTCATAGCCTATTAATTGGCCACGCTTCTGGTCCGGCGGGCCGAATGAAGTGCATTTATATGGCAAGCTAGACCCGCCCATTTTGATTGACACCTCATTCGGCCAATCATGTCAAGAAATGGGTTCACAGAGCCAATGATAATCAGAGGGCGTCACATAGCTTTGTCAGGTGATTTGGTGCAGCCAGTTACATGATTGGCCGAATGAGGTGTCAATAAAAATAGGAGGGTCTAGCCTGCCATATAAAGGGACTACAAACGGTCCGTCCCCGGGCCCTGGCCAGTTAAGGGGCTATGGGCAGCATTTCCTCTACTACCTACTCTCTGACCAGCTTCTTCAGCTCTCCCCCACTTACTGGTAAACTTTTGCGAAAAATAACAAACAGGAATACTAATTTCTTGATCATCATTCTGTAGGAGCATGGCTCCGGCTCCAGGTCACTAGCGTACACCTCGAGTTCAAATGGTCTAGCGAAATTGGGGGCAGCCAGGACAAGTGAGTTAGAGAGAAGAGCCTTAATACACTCAAAGGCATGCTGGCAAATATCATCCACAGGAATGACTGTTTAGGGCTGCACAATGCATGAGAGGAGCAACATCCTGTGAAAAATTCCTAGAGAAACCTCAGAAGTAGCTAGCCCTGTCTAAAAACCTTGCAACTCACATGTAGTACTCAGCACCGGGAAAGTGAGCATAGCGGTAACTTTAACATCAAGGGGGCGAACTTGTCTCCGACCAACCTCCTTACCCAGGTAGGTCACAGTGGCTTTGCCAACTCATAGGTTCAGAGTTGGGGAAGGATCTGCAAGGCACTTGAAAACCCTCTCTAGGCTTTCAACGTGTTCACTCCAACTGGAAGAGTAGAGAACCACATCATCTAAATATACATTACAGTTGCAACCTCGAACAAGACTATGTTCACTTAACCGTTGGAAGGTGGTGGGAGCTTTCTTCATGCCAAATGCCATAACCGTGTATTGCAGAAATTATAGGTGGTCACAAACACAGATATATCAAATGCTCTCTGCATCAATTGCACTTGCCAATAGCCCTTAAGCAGATCGAGCTTACTGACATATGTAGCTTACTGGCATATGCGTATAAGATTTATGATATCAGCATGTTGCTTCGGGGTCAAATGAGATAGGTAGGATCCTAAATCAGACAACAATAAGAGTTCATTAATCGAGCACTCGCTTTTCTCGTGTTACCTAACATAAGGCCATCTTCATTCTTTCCTTTATCTCACGTGGAATCTACTGCTGAGGGAGAAGACAGCTCCTCACTCCTCACCACAAACAAGCACAGAGGGTGTAGGCTGCTTCTCAGGGGGCTGCAGACAGGGATTCTCAAGAGTATGATATGGTTTAAGCATGTTAATATGACACAGTTGGATTTGTCATTTCCTGTCAGGCTTTGTAGTCAGCCTCACTCACTTTCTTTTCAACTACATAGGGCCCTGAGAAACGAGCAGAGCAAGAAATGGGCACGAGACCAAAATGCTGTCACCCGGCGAAAAACATCAAATCGCTGCTCTCTTGTCGTACTACCTGAGAAGCAGTAATCCGCTTAACCTGTTAACTAGCAGCAACAAAATTACCTGAAAAAACTACCTAACGCCAAGAAATGGGTTTCACAGAGCCAATAATAACCAGAGGGCATCACGTAGCTCTGTCAGGTGATTTGGTGTGGCCAGTTACATGATTGGCCGAATGAGGTGTCAATCAAAATGGGAGGGTCTAGCCTGCCATATAAAATGAACTACAAACGTCCCGTGGATAGGACGTAGCCAGTTAACAGGAACTGCTTCGGGGAAGCAAGTGGCAATGCACATCATTGTTAGCAAGAATTGATTTCCATTCTTGGTCTTTGGTAACGCCCCAACACAGTCTACCATTACATGTTCAAACGGTTCCCCAATAACAGGGATGGGGTGGAGTGGGGAAGAAGGAACCACCTGGTTTGTTTGCCTGTAAACTGACAAATGTTACAGGTTCGACAGAAGTGCATAACATAAGTTTTTAAACCTGGCCAGAAAAAATGTCGAAGCACTCGGTCGTACGTTTTTGTGATTCCCAGGTGCCCCAACCATGGGTGATCATGTGCCAGCGTCAACACGTGATGACAAAACACAGAAGGCACAACCACTTTATATGCTGTTTACCAGTTATCATCCCTGTCTGTACTTGCGTCAGTAGCTGTCATGTCTGTGAGGAGATGTCCACTTTCTCATCAGGACTCCATCCTCTATTAGGTAAGAGGGCGAACAATTTTTCCTTCTATCTGGGTCAGTTACAGTTGCAAAATATTTGGCTAAATCAGGGTGGTACTTCTGGGCACTAATGAGTGCCTCATGCATCAGACAATCCTGGTGACAACGCGTACGACAAACTCTCCCCTTCAGAAAGCCTAGGCTGCATAGCACTGGCACTCTCACTAACCCCATCACTTTGGCCACCCTCTCCAGCAAACTCTGCCACCAGCCAGGAGTCTCCTAATTCAGCATCCTCTGTCAGTTTGCGTGATTGGGCTCAAGTGAGGACATTAGCAGGAAACACAGACGGATGACTGTTAGACAACTCATCTAGCCCTGACGCTGGTGTCTCAGGTGTAACTTCCCTCCTGCTATGTCATTCCCCATGATAAAGTCCACGCCCTTTATCAGAAAAGACGACTGAATAGCAACATTAAACCCTCTACTGACACACACACGATGCAGGGGAGCCTCTACTCCTTGTAGCAGTATGCAAACATGACAAGCGGAAGCCTCATTCATGAATGCTTCGGCTAAGATTAAGGTGGAGTTTTAATGCTTTCACTACCTCAGTGGGTAGGTGGAGGAGGAGCATCCTCTTAAGTGAAGATGGTTTTATGGCATACTCATCTGCAGTTAGCCACTAGATACAATGCTCTCAGTGCACACAGATTTGATGGCAGTGGCTATTAATTAGAACTTCACATCATAGTTTAAAAGTTGGAACAGCAACCCCATTATCATTTAAATCTGAGCCCTTTGTTGCATCCAGACAGGCACCCACAGAGAGGGGGTCTGTGGGTGCCTGTGGACAATGGAAAGCTCATTTACTTCTATGTGCTGTGTAGCCTCCTCTTGCAGAAAATGAATATGTCATTGGCCTGGTTAACCCCAGAAGTAAATTGTTTTAAATCCAGGCAGTGTTATATACGTTATATAAAGCAGTCTTGGTTTGAGCTGGACCATTATTTTAAATCATGGAGTCCAGTTTGCAATTAATTTTAAATGATTGTTCACAGAGAACAAAGGAAAACCTCATTTATTTTTGATTTACATGTCATGTTGATTTCATACTCGCATGGTTAACCTGGCTCAAGTAAAAAAAAAAAAAGTAGCAATTCAAAGGCTGTTTTTTTTTTTTTTTTTAATTAATTATCCTCTCAGGGAATTGAAACATTCAACATTGTTCTTTTCATGTCTATGGAAAATCCCAAATATGATTTTAAAAGAGCAAATGAAAAGGAATACTGAAGAAAATCTAAAAAAAAAAGTTCGTATACAATGAGCTAACGACAAACATGTTGTAATATGCTTGAACTGATGACAGTAATTACTGTACTTACCTGTATTATTGAACATACCACACGTCCATCATGAAAGAGCACCATTCAGCTCTTTCATTCCACAAAACTCAAAAATTGTATCCATTAGTATTATTATTATTATTATTATTTTTATTATTATGTGTCGTGGACACAAACCCAGCTTCATGGGATCAAAAGCTCATGTACTCCTAGTGCTGGTCCCAAGCCTTGATAAATAGGGGGGGGATCAGGAAGGGTATCATTTGTACAACCTGTGCCAAATCAAGAAAGTCATGCAGATCCATCTGCATTGGCAATCCCTTTGGAAATAAGGGAGCAGTCAATAGTACATCTATTTTCCTTCTTCTTCTTTTATTATTATCATCATAAACATCATCATCATCATCATCAATCTGTATGTAGTACTTGCTAATGTATTTATGAATATACCAATATTACCATTATTTAATTAGGATTTTTTTTTTCCAAAATCAGTACAGACATTATGTATAGATTAACTCATGGTACAACCTACAATGGTGGCAAAGGGCTTAAAAGTTTGTAATCCCAGCGCTCCATGAGAGAAAGAATCAAGTGCATATACTGTGAATGTCCCTCCATATAATTAACATCACCATCACTTAGACAGCATTAATGTTAAACAGTGTAATAATTCTTGTAATTCATAGTTTACTTGTTTAAACTTAGGATAGTGTCAATATACACTACTACTGAGTGGGGAAAATTGTTTTTATCTATGAAAATAATTAACAGTGGACCTATAGATCATGAAGTTTTATGATTTATCACTGCTGTTAGTGTAACATTTATAAGATAATTCTGAATTTCATATAAACAAGTATAGAATTTAGGCTTAATCACTGCATTTGTGAGAATATTTTAATGTCTTTTTAAATTAAATTATTAAACATAATACAAGAGGGCTCAATTAAAGCTATTTCAAATGGTTAAATCCTCTTTCACATAGCACAATTAGATATGAGATAATCTCAAAATGCAATAGCACAGCATGCTGTCAACAAAATATTAGGAAATAAATAGGCTGTGACAGCATTTTCCAATTTTTAGACTGCTTTGTCTGCTTTGATGACAGAGTTTGTAACATTTGATTTTTTGTGAGGGTCCCGCTGCCCTCAGTCCTTTTCATGTGTCATTTATTTTGCTAGCATTTTTAAGGTGAAACAACCTGTTTGTGCTTGGTGGCATATTAAAAAGCCACACATGGATTGAGCTACACAATCATCTCCTCAGATAAAGAGCCATCACTACTGTCGCAGGAGATGAAACAGTGAAAGTCCATTTCTTTCTATTTTTAAAGTAGCATTTAACAGCAAATTGCAGACAGCTATTAAAAATTTGATAATGGCAATAACTTTAAAATAAATGTTTATTGATCCATGGACAGAATATATTTTAATTGTAATATTACGTATGTAAGAATGTAACTTCTACTGGTGTGACATTTTAATGGCAAAATAGACTGGCCAAATAAAGTGTAAAAGGAAAATTATGTTAATGGGTAGCTAAGAAACCTTTAAAAGTGTCATCGCAGTCAGCTACTACAAATTTAGAAACATGACTGAAAATGGAGGAGGAGAGTGACAAAGGGGGCCAGAAATTGGATTAGCCAGTTGGATGTGATGATAAGCCAGTGAGGACGGTCGGTGCAGCGCCTCGTGGCCCCTCTGATAACAAAGCTAATCCATCCATCTTAACCTCCTGGCCTCTGCTTTGATTCCCCTCATCAAACATCCCACTGCCCTATTGTTAGCGATGTTTGCTGCCTGTCCTGCTGCGGCACTCCAGCCATAACTCTTCACTCTGCAACGCGGTGAGCAGGTCAGCTATTAATTTAGGTGAAGTGCCACTGTGTCTGCACCTGCTGTTCAGCTCAGCATGGCGAGCTGAGCTGCTCAGCTGAATGAAAGAGACTTGCAGCCCTGTCATCTTTCACCTGCCTGGCACCCATGCTCCTCTGGGCCTTTCTCACATGCACTTGTCTTCCAAAAGTGCCCACTGTGACCTGCAAGACAAATTATGATATTATGGCAAAACTATGAGCAGGACATTTACTGTGGCCAAGAGTTAAGCTGGACTCATAAGTCAATTGTAACAGACAGACAGTAATCAAGGATGGAACGGAGGCAGATATGGAGGGAGAGGGATGTGATGGGGCGGAAAAACATGAAAGCTTTGTTTGAAACCAAGAGGGGCTTCACACAGGTGATGCACTCTGACTTACGTATAATTGTTTCTATTTTGATAAATTCTACTTTCTTTCTTTTTTCATGCCTGGTGAAGCAAGTACTGTAACTTTTCATGATTCATAGTTCAAAAAAGTCCTTTATATTATGCTGGGACTTGGGAACACCCACCTGTGCACCACTGCAAAATAAAGAAAAGTACAAGGGGTTCATTTCCACTGAAATAAATAATACTCTCATTTACTGTAAAATCAGTAGCAAAGTAAAAAAAAATTATTTTTTAATTTCTGCATTTTTTAGAAATAAAGAAAACTGACCTCTGTGATTAATGAGAGAGAATACTGAATGAGACATCCGGCATAGCTCAACATCTTCCTCTGTTTCCTCTGTATTATTGTAGGGTCTTTACCTTATAAAGCACTTCGAGGCAAGTGTTGTGATTTGGTGCTATATAAATAAATCTGAATTGAATTAAATTGAGTGTCTTTAGCCTGCACAGAGATAGCTTGTAGAAACAATCCTCTGCTGTCTGGGGAAGGACCCCATCTGCTTATTTACATTTTGTTGTTGTTGTTTCTGAATATGTTCTAAAATGTGTCTTTGGTTTTGTTTATGTTCTTTTCTCAGCCCTGGTGTATTGTATCAGGAATAACCACAATTACACAGTATACTGAGGTTACCAAAAGTGTAATTCAACAGTGTAGTATGAAGGTTTTGTATACCTTGTATAAACTCGTTAGTATAACCATGTCACTTCTTAAATCAAGGTTTTCATCTTGGAATGTAAAAGGCTTGAAAGGGAAGGGGAAGCAGAAAAAGGTTTGTGAATTGCTTAAAAGTGAGAGGGTAGACATTGCTTCATTACAAGCAGCTCACCTGATGACAGTGAACATCTTAAGGTTAAACATGGTTGGATGGGTCAAGCACATTTTTCCTTTTTCACAACAAATAGTACATAGATAGATAAGCAGTTGTAGTAATATATGAAATTTCCCATTTCAGTTGGTAAAGTGCACTAAAGATAAATATGCTAGGTTTGGTGAAGAAATTAATTATGAACATTTACTGCCCACCAAGTTACCCTTCTGACTTCTTAACCAAAGTGTTTTGCAAAAAGTGTAGAATTATCCTCAACGAAGACCTTGAACGACAGAGATTTCAACTGTTTATAAAATTCTTTAGTTGATAGACATTCATCTCAAAACTCACCTCCATCTAAACAAACACATGTACTTTCTACCATTCATGGTGAACTGAATCTAGCTGATGTGTGGCAAACCCTCCATCTTTTGACAAGGAATTCATATTCTATTCTTGTCCTTGTGAGTGTCACACTAGAATTGATTATTACCCTATACTCCCTCAGCATTCCCCACACTCCCCATACCCCGAGGGACGCAGATGAATGCCTTCTCCACAAAACACTTGTAGACTGGATGGGCAAACTCCCATGCATGCTCAGATATGCATGGGAGTTGAGAGGATATAGAGCTGGTCCAGCATTCCACAACTAGGACAAAAATCGCATTCCTCTTGAATCCGAGCTTCGACTAATGGATGAACTCTCCTTTCCAGCACCCTGGTATAGACCTTCCCAGGGAGGCTGAGAAGTGCGCTCCCCGATAGCTGGAGCACACCCTCCGGTCCCTCTTCTTGGTCGCCAGACTCTGCTTCCTCTACAGAAGGCATGTCAGTGGGATTTAAGGAGGTTCTCGAAGTATTCCTTCCACCACCTGACCATATCTTCAGTTGAAGTCAGCAGTACCACACCCGCACTCATTCGTTATGGACAAACTGTGGTTTGCACAGAAACACCATTCAGGTTCAGCTCAGGCAGGCTGTTCCTGCCAGTCACACCCCTGACAGATGTGGTGGGTTTGACCCCCCTCCTCCAAAAAAGGACCTGAAAGAGATCTGGAACAGATAATTAAAGATTAAGCAAAAGTTAAAATAACAAGAGTCATATTTTTACTCATAAAATACTCTAAAAATACTCAAAGTTTACTTTTTTGAAAATTTACTTGTATTTACTCACATTAACAGAATGCTCAGTAATGCAAATCATCAGCTATTGTTATTGTGAAAATATAATTCCAACAGTACAACTGCTGACACCAACAATCTTGACTAATTAAACCTTCCCTTAGCTCACATTGTATTGTTAATTGCTTGCATTTTCTAATTAATTTAACCCATTTAAAAATCTTTTTGTACTTGTTTAATTTATATTTTATTCATTAAAATTATTTGGGAGTTAATTGAATAGAAATATATATATAGTCTGTTTAATTAATAATGTCCAGGGTAAGAACTGAATTCAATACTAACCTTTGTGTAACACTTTTAGTTATTTAAAATATAAATACTGACTTAATTTTTGCACTGAAGAAATTTATTTCCATCTTTTGAGCTGTCTTCAAACTGCACAGTCTGTCATGTGGTTAAACTCTCAAACAATGCATATCCTGTCTATTTTTTAGTTTTAATTTCTTTTCTAATTTCTTTCAGCTTAATTCAACTCATGATTCACTTTTTTCAGCTCTGAAGGAGACTAAAAAGACAAACTAGAACGGTATATGTGTAACATCTGTACACTTAGATACTTAAACTATTCTGATGTGTTTAACAAGGACCAAACCCAGAGACACTCGTGCATTCATTTGAAGTAACTGTCAAGTATGTCCTTTTACTTACTGCCAGCAACCAATTTAATGTATATGCTAATGCTGTAAAGTTATTACATTCAACAAGTTAAAAAAAATCAGCACATCAGATTGCCAACAGTAGCTGTATGCATATAATTTGTGGTAAGTTAGCAATTACTCACTATATGAAACAGGAATACAAGTAACATATTTGGCAGTGGTCTGTTTCAGCAAGGTCAGAGGTCCATGAAGTCCATGAGGTCCACGAGGTTTTGAGGCTCGCAGGGCCCCAAACTCCAACTGGAACTATGTGTAGGACAGTTTCTGTTGTTCTTTGATTTCTCCATTTTTTAGTGATTTCATTCTTGTTCTTAGCTTCCACAGAAATGTGGGCCAGATGGAAGATTGAACTGAATTACTTGTGTGGAGGCTGTTTGCTGTTTTAAGTTTGGTACCATGGCCTAGAAGGCATTTTGCAGCTCTGACTCTCCTACTCTGAAATTAGTCCAACAGCCAGAGATGAGTTCAAAGGGTTTCCCTCTGTGCAAGACGAATTTTCCATTAAGAATGTATCTGCATCCATACTATCAAGTTGCTCAAGATGTAAACAGCACGGTGTTAGGTATTTGAAGAATGTGTCACACCTTTTCTTCTTTCATTTTGGACAGCGGACAGCTTTTACTGTGAAAATCCAGCCTGACCCTGTGGACCAGAAAAGGGCCCATAAGAATTACTGCTTTTCTGGTAATAACTAGGTTAGCGCTCTAACATTTTTGACACTAATATTAATGCTGGGGAATAGCTTGTCGACCACTCAGGATTGAGTGCTCTCCAACATGACATGTTCAAGACCTGGGAGAAACAATTTCTCATCCTATTGCTTAACGAGTTTGGTTATGGGACATTTTGCGACCAAAATAATAGTATAGATATTGTAATCAAGGTTCTCCACTTTTCAAAGTTGACCTACCACTCTGTTAAGGCAGAGATTCAGGAGACTGAGGGAACACTTTACTCTTTTGTGTGTGTTTAATAGTTTTGAGGACACCGGATTATGTTATTTTTTGTAGAAAATGCCACATAAAGCATATTCTTTGTTTCCTTTATTGGATCATCCCATCTGATGCACTAGCACACATCTGATATCAGTGAACCACAAAACAGTGGTTCAAAACAGTTCCTCAACAGGTTCTGATCCAGCTGTCATACACTGTCTGCCTGGCCACCAGGTGAGAAAAAGGAATGTAGGAATTTGAATCCATCTGTGCTACTGAGAAAGGAGGGTGTGTGAATTACTCCTCGAATCAACAACTCCAGCTTTTTGTGTCAGTCTCTGAATATAAGCTATTCTATTGTCAATAAATACCTTGTAGTGACAAGAGTCAGATGCTACTCATAATAGGAGCATTGAGGAACTTGGTCAGAGGGTCACTGATTTCACTGAAAAAGACTGGAATAAAATTTCTTGTTTGTTTTTTATTGTTTGTTTGTTTTTGCTTTAGGGAATACTGCAGTCAAAATCATATGTGATTGATCATTAATTTAAAACACACACACGAACAAAAGGACCCCAAGGGATTTTCTGGTTTTAAAGTGGGCTGCAGAACTCTTGACTTTGGGAACCACTGCATTAGAAGATGGGCACAATGTCATGGTCAGCAACAATACCGAGGATGGCTACCAGCAACAACTATCCCATGTTCAGAGTCACTTAAACCACTGCTCTGCCCCTTCTTATGCTCAGTTTCAACCTCAGCAGGTTGTCTTGACCATATCTTTAAGATTAAATACACTCTCATGTGCATTTAGAGATTCACAGTAACAAGCACATACGCCTAATAAAGTGGCCTGTGAGTGTATACTTACATATTACAAACAAGCAGCAACTGAAGATAACTGACAGAGAGTCCTAAGCAAAGAAATGCAGCATTTGGAGCTGTTCATAGGTTTGAGACTTCAAGCAGTCATTGAGTACCAAATGATTTTTCTTAAGCACTTCTTGTTTTAATTTAAATTATGTTAGCATGTCCAGTTATGTTTGAGCCTCTGAAAATGGGTGTAATTTCTAAACAGTCAACACAATACTTTTGTTAAGCCCCTTGAATAAAAGTTGAAAGTCAATCACATGATTGTTATTTTTTAATGTCCACTGCAGTGTTGTACAGAGGCAAAAACAACATCATTCTCCTATATATATATATATATATATATATATATATATATATATATATATATATATATATATATATATATATATATATATATATATATAATTTCTAAGCCATTCCATTTCTCTGAGTTGATACATTCACGGAGTTAAGTTTGAGAAACGCAAAGTAAATAAAGCTGTCAAGTGTCTTTTTCATTAAAGTGAATTTAGCCTGATTAGACAAATTGATGTGATCACCGCTGCACTGCCAGACTGCATCCTCTGACTTTCTTAATCAGCCTGCAGAGCTGTAGCCTTTTTATGGTCATTAGATGCTTGTAATCATCAGGCTGCATGTGTCTCAGAAGGATGTAACTTGTTCCTTTGAAGCGTGACCGCTGCATTCCTCTGCTCAGTCCGCTTTAACATAGCATGTGCAGCATCCATCGGCCCTGTCATGACTTTATTAATCCTAACTGGAAGAGTCACTAGTTAGTTTAGTGAAACTGAACTAAAGCAGAGTCGCACTTAATGAAGTGAGACTTTCATCAATAGAACTCCTGCTTTCCCCCAGCCTCCTGCTCTATGAAATACCCCCCAGGTAGCTGCTCCTGACAGCTGCTCCCTTGTTTGAACATCAATTTCATTTTCAGCACTCCTTTGCCCCTGCCTCACCAAATCCCACAACAATTACGACAGATAAAGTGTTCTGAGGGGAATGCTGCTAATGAAATGTGGCCTTTAGGGCCACTCATGTACAGCTGTGTGCCAGTGCTGTAGAACTGCTTCAGGCTAATAGTGTGTCACCAGCTTACAGTGCTGTCAACAGCCACAGGACTTTGTGTTAACCTTCATGAGGAAAAATCTTTGAGCAGGGTTGTTTATTCTAGTTTTTGTTTTGACGTGAAAAACACTTTTCTTCTCTCAAAGGGGAATCATTCTTTTCACCAGTGATTTTGTGATTTTATTAGATTCTCGAGGACATAGACATATGTGTGTGTTGATTTCATAAAACATTAAATCTAAGGCATCAAGGTGTGCTTATGAGTCCTCTGAGATGCTGAAAATGTCAAACAACAACTTATGATATAATTTACTGCAACCTGGATTTGTTACAAAACAAACTTGTGTTCTCTAATCTTTGACAAATCGAATTTTCACTCTTATAATAGTAAGATTTAATATTCAAAATGTCTTATCTTGGTAGGATCATTGGTCATGCAGGTGCTCCATGTTGTTAAAGCAGGCGGAACAAAAGATCTCTCTGGGTTTGTGCAGTTGTGTAGTTTTGATCTTTCTGCTTAAACTGCCCCTCGTGGGTCTTAGGGCAGTATTAGGTTGATGCTAATGCAGTACACTTTAAAACCCTCACTTGTGTCCAGAGATGTTAACAAACAAAAAAATAACTGACCTCTTCCAGTTTGACAAGATGTGTTCACTAACTACTGTCTTGTAACAAATTTATGTATGTATAGCAGTACTGTGCTGTTACTTTTATACAGCTGGGCAAGCAGAGACGATGGCTCCCACCCACCACCCCAAGACAAATTGGACCAAACTTGGAATTTAAGGCTTTGTACAATTATGTATGACCAAGATGAGTGCATGACTTTGAATGTTTTCAACAAGGATATACACTGCATACCTACTTCATTACCAATAATTGGCGAATTAAGATTTTTTGGTACATTTAGAGTTCAATTCAATTCAATTGAATTCAATTTTATTTATATAGCGCCAAATCACAACAAACAGTCGCCTCAAGGCACTTTGTATTGCGGGTAAAGACCCTACAATAATACAGAGAAAACCCAACAGTCAAAATGACCCCTATGAGCAGCACTTGGCGACAGTGGGAAGGAAAAACTCCCTTTTAACAGGAAGAAACCTCCAGCAGAACCAGGCTCAGGGAGGGGCAGTCATCTGCCGTGACCGGTTGGGCTGAGGGGAGAGAAAATTAATGATTAAATGCAAAGCTGAGTATAAACAAAGTAAATAAGATGAATGAAAAGAAACAGTGCATTATGTGAACCCCCCAGCAGACTAGGCCTATAGCAGCATAACTAAGGGATGGTTCAGGGTCACCTGATCCAGTCCTAACTATAGGCTTGATCAAAAAGTAAAGTTTTAAGCCTAATCTTAAAACAGAGAGGGTGTCTATCTCCCGAATCCAAGCTGGAAGCTGGTTCCACAGAAGAGGGGCCTGAAAGCTGAAGGCTCTGCCTCCCATTCTACTTTTAAGTATCCTAGGAACCACAAGTAAGCCAGCAGTCTGAGAGCGAAGTGCTCTGTTGGGGTGATACGGTACTATGAGGTCTTTGAGATAAGATGGGGCCTGATTATTCAAGACCTTGTATGTGAGGAGAAGGATTTTAAATTCTATTCTAGATTTAACAGGGAGCCAATGAAGAGAAGCCAATATGGGAGAAATCTGCTCTCTCTTTCTAGTCCCTGTCAGTACTCTAGCTGCAGCATTTTGGATCAGCTGAAGGCTTTTCAGGAAGCTTTTAGGACAGCCTGATAATAATGAATTACAATAGTCCAGCCTAGAAGTAATAAATGCATGAATTAGCTTTTCAGCATCACTCTGAGAAAGGATGTTTCTAATTCTAGAAATATTGCGCAAATGCAAAAAAGCAGTCCTACATATTTGTTTAATATGTGCATTAAAGCAGTGGTCCCCAACCTTTTTTGAGCCGAGGACCGGTTTAGTGTTAGAAAATATTTCCACGGACCGGCTTTTAAGGTGTGGCGAATAAATACGTCAAAATAAATGTTACGACCATAACCAAGTGTGATATTTTCTACGTATAATAATAAAAAACGGGAATCCACTTTGTATTCGTATGCAACTCTATCAGCAGCGTTCTCGTAACATCCCGCCTCAACATGAATAACAGGCTCTCTGCCCACAGCGCTCCCTGGTCAGCTGTTAGAGCCATGGTAAAACATGCCTTCAAATAAGATACACCGCAAAAACAATACAGTGGAAATCACCTCAGTCGGATTCAAATGGCCCAGTTTGGGGTCTATTATCGAATTTCGGTGCAATGGCTTCTGCTTCTTCTATGAATTTGCTTCTGCAAATTTTATAATCTGAAATTTTACTCGTAAGTGCAAGTTTGTAGCTTACACTTGCCACGATTGTCCCCGGTGAAATGAACTGATATAAACACTAAAACAATTTCCAGGCGTTGTTAGTGTGTGTGTGTAGTTGTGCACGAACGAGCCGATGCATGGAAGTGGGCGGACAGGAGCTGAGGAGGGTTTTAGCGCTAAACTCATCCAGTTTATGCGATCACATTTAACTGGAAATTTATTACAATGGGACCAGATTTTTCATCCGAGGTAGGTGAATATCCGACGGATTTATGTGATGATTTTATTGGAATTATTGTTAGGAAAAATCAGGACCTGCAGATGCCATCCAACTAGAGCGAAAACCCGATTTGTGCGACTTCGACTTAGGTGATTTTTACTGTATAAAGCGCATGAAAAATACAACTCACCATAACACTGAATCAGTGTAAGCCCCCTGAGCTTGTTTCTCTGATACTCATTTTTGCTGGCTTCTGGTTTGACTGGGTTCGGCCGATTTCACATGGAGCGTGGCTGCAGAGCCGCGGTGTCAAGCGCTGGAGAGTCAGTTTGATGGCTGGGTCTACCTCACTGCTATCCCCGGTGTTGATAAATAAAAATGGTAAATGGACTAGTTCTTACATAGCGCTTTTCTACTCTTGTTGAGCACTCAAACATTTAAAGAAGCGTTATGTAGGTCAACCAACCGATTTCGTTAGACAGGCCTGAAGCTTCTGGGTTTAATTTTAGCGGTGACGTATCATGTGAGCAGAAACGTCTTGACACGTCAAGAGGAAGTCATGGAGGGAAGTAACGGAGCGAATCCGCCCATTTTTCAAAATAAAATATAGTTTAGGCGCAGATAACAAGTAAAACGGAAATAATTTAAGTTATTTATTCTTTATGTGCGGCCCGGTACCAAATGTCCCACGGCCCGGTACCGGTCCACGGCCCGGGGGTTGGGGACCTCTGCATTAAAGCACAAATTCTGGTCAAAAATGACTCCAGATTTCTCACAGTGTTACTGGAGGCCAAAGTAATGCCATCCAGAGTAAGTATCTGGTTAGACACCATGTTTCTAAGATTTGTGGGGCCGAGAACAAGAATTTCAGTTTTATCTGAATTTAGAAGCAGAAAATTAGAGGTCATCCAGGCTTTAATGTCTTTAAGACATTCCTGCAGTTTAATTAATTAATGTGTGTCATCTGGCTTCATTGATGGGTAAAGCTGAGTATCATGTGCATAAAAATGAAAATTGATGCAATGCTTTCTAATAATACTGCCAAAGGGAAGCATGTATAATGTAAATAGAATTGGTCCTAGCACAGAACCCTGTGGAACTCCATAATTAACCTTAGTGTGTGAAGTAGACTCCCCATTTACATGAACAAATTGGAGTCTATTAGATAAATATGATTCAAACCATTGCAGTGCAGTACGTTTAATACCTATAGCAAGCTCTAATCTCTGTAATAAAATGTTATGGTCAACAGTATCAAAAGCTGCACTGAGGTCCAACAGGACAAGCACAGAGATGAGTCCACTGTCAGAGGCTGTAAGAAGATCATTGGTAACCTTCACTAATGCTGTTTCTGTACTGTGATGAATTCTGAAACCTGACTCTACTACTCTTTCAAGAATCTTTGAGAGAAAAAGTTCAACCATTCTTTTTTTGTGTTAAACGGTAGGCCATCCCATCACCTTCCAGTCCTAAGGGGGGGACTCCTAAGCCACTCGTCCATCGTTGTATGTATGAGGTCCTTGGTTTCCTTCAGTGACCTCAGGTTGTTTGTTGCCGCTCGACGTCACATTGTTAGAGAGAAAACGTACCTCCGTGTCCCAGATTTGGCAGTGGCTGGCTTGGATCCAAGGAGCCCTCCCTAGCACCTTCACTGCTGTCTCTGTTGTGATCCTTGATGAGTACCCAGTCCCCTGGTATCAGTGGATGTTGCAGTGCTGTAGCTGTACCTGTGTCCTTGCAGCATTTGGTCAGTTTAGCTTTGATGGTACCATTCTCTCTCTCTACAACACAGTTCCTGTGCACCAGTAAGAGATTGAAGTGTTGGCAGGTCAGCATATGGGTCAAGGTCAGCAAACAAATTTGTGAGAGGGAAGAAGGATCCAGAGTGGGCTGCCGTTTTAGCTGCATTATCCCCGGCTGCATTACCTAGGGAAACAGGATCAGAAGAGGAGGTGTGAACTTCACATTTAACAACAGCAACAGTACATGGTAATAAAACAACCAAAAGGGTGGCGACAAGGGTGTGGTGTGCGATGGGTTTGCCTGATGAAGTGAGGAACCCCCTGAGCTTCCACAGGGTACCAAAACCATGCACTGCACCGAATGATTTATGCAAGTCAGTGTAAATATTTGCAGTTTTTCCTGTAGCCAATTTACAGGGACCAATATTAACTATTGATATGTTGTGCAATATCTGTGCCATCTTTGTGCTGAAAGGTGTGATGACTTTTGGGCTTATAAGATATGTGACACAACCTCTGGAACCATAAGAACTACATCAGAATAACCCAGTATGTCACAGGATACTAGCACAACCAGTGAGGAAGACCAGAGTGTACTGGGTCTAACTTGTAGGGGAAGCAGACAACAGGCTCCCCCCCGTGAGGCAGGCAAAAAAACAGAAGTCATGTAGTTGTCTTTTTGATCTACAAACTGAGTAAAAGGTAAGTCAGCTCTGAGCAGGCCCAAGGTCTTGGCTTATGACAGGGCCTTCAAGTCATCAAATCCTACGTCTATGTCCGTCGTCCAAGTCAGTCTGTCAGGTTCAAGTCAGTCTGTCATTCATGCCAAAATGTTTACCATGGACCATGGAAGAGAGGGATGCCTCTCTCTCTGTCTGCTTAGTTTGGGATCCACTATCTACATTATGATATAATTCTGTCATGGTTCTGGGATTTGCCCAGTGTTTTGTGTTTTAATTTTGTTATCATTTATTCTGAGTTCCCCAGGAGTTTCCGTTCATTATGTTTTGAGTCCTGTTCTTATTTATTGTTAGGATTCCAGTTTCCTTTGTTTCAGTTTTGAGTATTTAGTTTCCAGTCCAGGTTTAATTCTGCTCAGAAAATGTTCTTTGAGATGCACCTCATAAGGTTGCAAAGGGTCTCTGGCAATGGGGTCGGGTCTCGTGAGGCCACTGTGCAGATCGTAGGCTAACATCAGGCATTACAAAGAGCACTACACAACTCTTGTTTGATGAAGGTGATGGCTGATGAATTCAGTCTCAGAAGGAACTTTTCCTTCACAATGTCAATAAGTGCAGTCAGTGCTTTTCTGAACTCTGCATTGGTCAAAGGCCATGTGATCCAATTGAGCCATTGTTCTGTGTAGGGTGAACATGCTCTCGATTTTGTGATAATCATTACCCAGAGATTGATTCATCAGGCATCTCAGTTCAGTCGTTGCAGGGCTGTACTCAGTGACAAACTGGAGCATTTCAGTCTTCCATCAGGTCAGGTTGTCACGTGGGCTGCAAATGTGTTTCATCCCCTCTGCCACGACAGTCTCTGACCAGGGTCTAAACACCAACGTTAATCCTTCAGTGCCAGTCAATTCAACCATGGGCACAGTGGTTGCAGGGGGAACTTCAGATGTCACATGAGCTTCCTTGTTGCTCCTAACACCAGCTAGCATCTGGTGAGCCAGCTGCTGGGTCATTACAGGTGTGTAGACTGTTGAACATTGGTTGAGGTAGGGTGGAGGAGCAGGAGGCACGGACTCCAGGTCGAGTCCCCTCAGTTCCTTGGAAAGACAGGGATAGAGTGCATTAGTATTAGTCGATGCAGTCAAGACTTCAGTCCTTTCATTAACCTTAGATGTGTCAGAGGTTCTTGTTTTCTGTCTTTCCCTGCTCTCTGCTTCACTTTTCCACATACTTAAAGGCCTCTAGCCTGTCTTAAATACTACATTCATTCTGTCTCCAACTAGATGATGCTGCATGCTGTGCTGCACTACTGACCTCCAACTTATGCAAATGAGACCCTAGATGCTTCAGTTGGTTGATGCTCAGGCTCCCTTTTGCAGGAAATCCCAGCTCCATCCATTTTTCCATTTAATTCAGACTGCCAGGGTAGTGTTAAAACATATTTGCATGATGGGAACACGACCCCCCTGTCTGCAGCAGGCCTACTCTGGCTGCTTCCTATCTCTGATTATCTGTCTTTCTGCGTGACCTAAGGTGTACACTACTTAAACATTCAGACAATGCATACAAACCTCCATACTTTTCAGGTACCAGTGAGGTGTACCCCACTAAAGAATTCAGCTCATGCAAACCCCGGTCACACTACAATCATAGCCAAGGCATGTCTGTCACCAACTCTCTTAGTCTTAGGGAGATTTATCACAAACCAATGACTTGCCTCAGGTTGGAGTCTCACTACACCCCTAACACACAAGTTAGAGGTGTTGAGTGTTTTCATCAAGTACTGTGTTGGTTTTCCTATGATTAGGGGTACCAGACATATCAGATCAGATTTTTTAATCCTCACAAAGGATGCAAAGTTCGGAGACTTACACCCTCAGACACTGAATAAAACAAACCCAGTATGTTCGGTCAGTAGAATGCACCACAATGAATATATTTAACACAGAAAAAACACACACAAAATAATCATTTAACACATATACATTGCCTGGCAAACAAAAAGTCGCCACCTGGATTTAACTACTCAAATAGATACAAGCCTCCTATTGGATAATTACTGCATTACATGCATTATCTTTCAGCTGGCAACAAGTTATTTAACCCCAACTGGTGCAATGAGTTGCTTCTCATTTCTTCAACAACCATGTTGAAAGATACATCGCGTGGTCGTGGAAAAGATGTCAGTCTGTTTGAGAAGGGTCAAATCACTGGCATGCATCAAGCAGAGAAAACATCTAATGAGATTGCAGAAACTACTAAAATTGGGTTAAGAAATGTCCAACGCATTATTAAAAATTGGAAGGATAGTGTGGACCCATCATCTTCGAGGAAGAAATGTGGCTGGAAAAAAGTCCTGAATGATCGTGATCGGCGATCACTTAAATGTTTGGTGAAATCAAATCGAAGAAAAACATTAGCAGTCAGGGCTATGTTTAATAGTGAAAGTAAGAGCATTTCCACAGGCACAATGTGAAGGGAACTCAAGGGATTGGGACTGAACAGCTGTGTAGCCTTAAGAAAACCACTAATCAGTGAAGCTAACCGGAAAAAAAAGGCTTCAATTTGCTAAGGAGCATAAAGATTGGACTCTGGAGCAATGGAAGAAGGTCATGTGGTCTGATGAGTCCAGATTTACCCTGTTCCAGGGTGCATCAGGGTAAGAAGAGAGGCAGGTGAAGGGATGCACCCATCATGCCTAGTGCCTACTGTACAAGCCTGTGGGGGCAGTGCTATGATCTGGGGTTGCTGCAGTTGGTCAGGTCTAGGTTCAGCAACATTATGTGCTCAAAGAATTAGGTCAGCTGACTATCTGAATATACTGAATGACCAGGTTATTCCATCAATGGATTTTTTCTTCCCTGATGGCACGGGCATATTTCAAGATGACAATGCCAGGATTCATCGGGCTCAAATTGTGAAAGAGTGGTTCTAGAAGCATGAGACATCATTTTCACACATTGATTGGCCACCACAGAGTCCAGACCTCAACCCCATTGAGAATCTTTGGGATGTGTTGGAGAAGGCTTTAGGCAGTGGTCAGAATCTGCCATCATCACTGCAAGATCTTGGTGAAAAATGTATGCAACACTGGATGGAAATAAATCTTGTGACATTGCAGAAGCTTATCGAAACAATGCCACAGTGAATGCATGCTGTAATCAAAGCTAAAGGCGGTTCAACGACATATTACTGTGTGACCTTTTTTTTTGGGTGGCGACTTTCTCATTGGCCAGGAAGTGTAAATCAGTTCAATGATTCCCACATGTTCCACAGCTTGGCAAAGTCCTTCAGTTAATTCATCAAAAAAAACAAGAGCAATTTATTTCCTTTCCACAGTGTCTTTCAGTCCATTCCAACAGAAAGCCAAACAAACGAGTCCCATCACGAGGCTAAGCTACCCGCGGAGCTACTGATCGAGGAGCTAAACTTTGCCGTGTGTTTGGCCGAGATCGCTGATAACTCGCAACTTTCTTGATTGATTGCCATCTGTCTCGATGTCTGTCTTCAATACTCAACCTCCCTACACTGAGCCCCGGCCCAAAAGTAAAGTGGTATGGGCTGGGTTGAACGCTGCAGCGCCAACTCTGATGCGTCCTATTGGTCAGCATTCACAGGGCGTGTAGGTAAGTAAAAAAACAAGCACAGGTGGCCATAATTTAAAGGACAGCCATCCGACTGACACAGTACTTTGCCTCGCTGTTTTTCTGGATTGGATTGGCAACCCGGGCCAACTCAACCCATCAACATAAGAGGACGATCAAGTGCCGCAGCCTTCTGTCAGTCAGCCAGAGTCCAGGTTTACGCATCCAATCTCATCCTTTGTTGCCAAAATTTTGGTGGTATTTACCTTTCCAAATAAAACAATCTGAACAAATCATTAAAAATTAGAACAAATTTTAATATCAGTCAGCTTGCAAAATGATAAAAAATCATTAACACAAAGAGGCAAAGCCGGAGCCCAAGTCAATTCAAAATAATGTTTGGCCAAACAGGGACAGATTTCATACTGCCTAACGGCTGCAGAAGTCTGGTTAACTAAGTTTTACACACAGGCAGTTCTTATAGCAGACGACTAGAGCACCTTACATAAGCTCACGTACACACACTGTTTACACAGCTTACCCAGTACACCCAATATTCCTGCACATAAACAGTATATGTGTGTGGTACATGGTATATGTATATGTATATGGTTAACCTATGCTTCAAGCTGATCTCTGCAAAACTTTATGATATGAGGTACAGGCAAAAGATGATTCAGCATATGCTAAATAAGTGAAAGTTCATTTAGGTATTTTCCAATATAGACACACCCATTAAAATCCCCCATACAGATTTCAATGGCCACCTAGTCAAGCAGAGTCAAGCCAGCTTTCAGAGGCAATATCCAATTGTGGCCACATGATGGCAGTAATTTAAAGTATGGCTATGAACAGATAAGAAGCTTCCTGGCAGAACCCTGTTTGCGATGAACGGAGAGAGATCGCTTTTACTCTGATGCGTTTGAATTTATGCCTATTTTTAGGTATCACTTGAAAAGCACTGAATCTTTTGCTTGTCCTGACAAATGCCATCGATTTATAGTTACAGAGAATCAATAACACCAGCCAATAATGTTATGACACGCCAAATTCCCTTTGATGACATCACTTTTCGAGGGCCAAAAAGAAACATCGGAATATGTACAAAACAGTTCAGCTACAAGTATCATATTATTAAGTGTTGAGTTAAAACTCAGGCAACTGAATGCAACTCTCTGTGACCTCAGTTTAGTTTACTTTTAATGAAGCAATTCCCTCACTTCTGAAAGGAAGAAGGGAATGAAGCTCATTAGACAAAGTCAGATTACCTATGTAATCAGGATGTAATAAGCTGTATTATCAGCTGTGTGATCACTCGTGATTATTCTGTATCAAAAGAGAGTCACTGAATACACGGGGAAGAGGGAAGGACATGTTCAGCTCATGGCACACCATGACAATGCTGTGCGTATGGTCATTTTTTTTTTTAACGTGTTGCTCTAAAAGTTAAATTTATGTTATGCTAAACTAGATGTCTAGTTTGCTCAATTCATTATGTATTTGATACTTGAAACAATTTTTCAGTTTTGATTTAACTAGCATATGTTTTAAAGTAATGATTAAATAGTTGGGTTGTTAACCTTTAAAGAAAGAAAAAGAGTGCATGCAATAGTCTCATTATTTTTAAGGTACAGTAGCAGATTAACTAACTGAGCAACTAATCAACTGCTGCCATAAATATGAACTGGGAACTAAAAAGGCAAGAAGGAATAAGGACAACCTCCACTGGGGTTTAAATACTTGCGACTCTGCACCAATTGGTTTTAGAACTGAAGAAGCCTTTCAGATGAGAGTCGAAATGTCTTCAAGAAGTCCAGTCAATTTTTTAAGGTCCACAGACTACCATGACCTGGATGACTGAGAACCTATGCAGACACACAGCATTTACCATGATACTGTATTTTTTAATGAAATTAATATGTGGATTATTCCCAGTCTCACATTTTCCTCTTCAGACACACACATTCAAATGCAACAGTACAAACAGTTTACCATGCCAGCATTAAATTACCCTTCCACTTAGATCAATTTGGACAGCTGTACATTTAACTGCTATATTAATATTTAATATGAAAGCATGTTAAAATAAATCCACACAAAATCATGTCACAGAAAGAATTAATAAATATTCCATTACATTAGATTGCTTTGATGACATATTTTTTCAGCTTCCCTGCAGAGTGTCATCTCTTTTTCCCCACATTGGTAAATCCATGGACAGTGAAGGTGGTGTTGCCCAAAAAACAAATAAACAAAAAAACAGACCACACAGAAAAAAAAAATGGAGCACAAAAGTTCATAGGCAATAAAGTTCTGGTGGTCTACCTGGTCATGGGGCCAGACAGGGGAGACAACAGTTCTGGGGACCTGCCCGCACATGGGAGAGCACGGGGGGAGAGGCAGTAGTTCAGGGAGTGTGTGTGTTCAAGGATGGAGGGGAGGCAACTCTGGGGGCCGGCGATGACCAACGATGGAGACAGAGATACTCAGGAGATCAGTTGTGTGGCCAGTAGTGGAGACAAAGAAGCTCTGAGGGTCAATCCGATAGTCAACAGCAGAAATGGGAGGAACTCTGGGGGCCCACCAGATGGCCAGTGTTGGAGATGGAGGAAGTCCTCTGATGGCTAATGTTGGCGGAGTGTTAACTTTGCTTCCAAATTCACCAGGTTTCAATTCAATTCAGCATCTGTGGGATGTGCTGTCCAAATAAGTCCAATCCATGGACACCACACCTCGTAACTTACAGGTTGTAAAGGATCTGTTGCTAACATCTTGGTGCAGATATCACACCACACCTTCAGGGATCTAGTGGAGTCCATGCCTCAAAGGGTCAGGGTTGTTTTCACAGCAAAAGGGTAACCAAAACAATATTAGGGAGGTGGTCATAATGTTATGTCTGATTGTTGTCTAGGACTTAGCTCAGTGATGTGTTTTATGGCATCATGGACTCCAGCTTTTAAATGTGAATGATGGTCAGAATAAGGTTGATGCCCTTCATAGCAAGGCCTGTTCTTTACAATTCAAAAAGTGGAAATAAGAACCTGCAGAACTCACATTTACAGAGATTAGAGCTTGCTATAGGTATTAAAGGTACTGCACTGCAGTGGTTTGAATCATTTTTCTCTAATAGACTCCAATTTATTTATGTTAATTGGGAGTCTTCTTCACACACTAAGGTTAATTATGGAGTTCCACAGGGTTCTGTGCTAGGACCAATTTTATTTACATTATACATGCTTCCTTTAGGCAGTATTATTAGAAAGCATTGCATCAATTTTCATTTTTATGCACATGATACTCAGCTTTACCTATCAATGAAGCCAGATGACACACATTAATTAATTAAACTGCAGGAATGTCTTAAAGACATTAAGGCCTGGATGACCTCTAATTTCCTGCTTCTAAATTCAGATAAAACTGAAATTCTTGTTCTCGGCCCCACAAATCTTAGAAA
This sequence comes from Archocentrus centrarchus, assembly GCF_007364275.1. Classification (NCBI taxonomy): domain Eukaryota; kingdom Metazoa; phylum Chordata; class Actinopteri; order Cichliformes; family Cichlidae; genus Archocentrus; species Archocentrus centrarchus. Next base: position 7,081,124 of record NC_044365.1, on the reverse strand, counting down.
CATGGTGTCTAACCAGATACTTACTCTGGATGGCATTACTTTGGCCTCCAGTAACACTGTGAGAAATCTTGGAGCCATTTTTGACCAGGATATGCCCTTCAATGCACATATTAAACAAATATGTAGGACCGCTTTTTTGCATTTGCTTAATATTTCTAAAATTAGAAACATCCTTTCTCAGAGTGATGCTGAAAAGCTAATTCATGCATTTATTACTTCTAGGGTGGACTATTGTAATTCATTATTATCAGGCTGTCCTAAAAGCTTCCTGAAAAGCCTTCAGCTGATCCAAAATGCTGCAGCTAGAGTACTGACAGGGACTAGAAAGAGAGAGCAGATTTCTCCCATATTGGCTTCTCTTCATTGGCTCCCTGTTAAATCTAGAATAGAATTTAAATTCTTCTCCTCACATACAAGGTCTTGAATAATCAGGCACCATCTTATCTCAAAGACCTCATAGTACCATATCACCCCAACAGAGCACTTCGCTCTCAGACTGCTGGCTTACTTGTGGTTCCTAGGATACTTAAGAGTAGAATGGGAGGCAGAGCCTTCAGCTTTCAGGCGCCTCTTCTGTGGAACCAGCTCCCAGCTTGGATTCGGGAGACAGACACTCTCTCTATTTTTAAGATTAGGGTTAAAACTTTCCTTTATGATAAAGCTTATAGCTAGGGCTGGATCAGGTGACCTTGAACCATCCCACAGAAGATGACTGCCCCTCCCTGAACATGGTTCTGCTGGAGGTTTTTTCCTGTTAAAATCGAGTTTTCCTTCCCACTGTCGCCAAGTGCTGCTCATAAGGGGTCATTTTGACTGTTGGGTTGTCTGGATTATTGTAGGGTCTTTACCTACAATACAAAGGACCTTGAGGTGATTGTTTGTTGTGATTTGGTGCTATATAAATAAAATGAAATTGGATTGAACTGAACTTGTAGAGCATTCTGATGTAGATGATCAGGCATCCATTTGACAATCAGCAGGAGTATTTCCAGGATCTATTTATGAGCATCCTGTCATATCTGAATGTCTTAATTTTTCTTTTATTTAGTTAGAATAATTTGTCACATTTAAACAGAAAACTTGAAGTAGAACAGGATCCAGATCTACAGAGTTTATTGAAAACAACCCAAAAGGCACCACCAGCACAAACATGGTCGAGAGGTTCAGTTCAGGTATTCCAATTAATGGAGGTCAGGTTTATCAGACAGCTCAGTCATGAGTCACCTGTGTCACGCCACGAGTCACCTGTGTCACATCACGAATCACCTGTGTCATGCCATGAGTTGCCTGAGATGCAGCTGCAGGGGCCCCGGGCATCAAGTTCCTTCTTGTTTGGTTCCTTTTGGAGGGATCTTATATTATTTTTGCTCAGGAATCAAGTATTAAAGTCAAGTTTATGTAAGCCTTCTGAGTCTGCATTGGGGTTCACATTTTGCCTACCACACAGCCTGTTTCATGGCATACAGTCTAGGAGAAAAGGTGCAATAATGTACATTTTACTGCTCTGGAAACTTTTTGGCCCTTAAAAAGTAAAAACTTGCAAATGATGCCAACAGCACAAGACTGACAAATGCAGCTATATAACCTGACTTTTTCAGTCCATACATCACATATGAAAACAATACCCTTAAGTATGACCTTGTGTTTTTGTGCAATGCAGATTTTGCTAACTGAAGCTGTGTAACTTAAAGCTTTTATCAAAATCAAAGTGTTCACATTCAAATTTAATCATGAGGAAATGAGAGAAATTCAAAGTATTCCTGTCATATTTACTGCCTTGTTTTACTGCAAGCTCAACTTATATTAATTCTGATGTTTGACAGGCACCTGAAGGCACCATTGTACTTTGTAGCTGATAGATCTGAGATTTATGTGCACAAAGGTCTGCATGTCACTGTCAGTTCAGTGTGAAATATTAAATAAACACTGCTGTGAGACTGCAGCACTAGGAGTGATGCATTGATGACACACATGCACTGCTCATGATATGTGATTTTTAGTCTAAGTATTTTCAGCAGTGTAGCTGCACTAACCCTCAGAATAACTCCCTCCATGTAGTCCAGCCCCCCTGCGGCTCTGACAAACCTGTACTTTAACAACTAAGCTAAACTCACTGTACTGCAGTACTCTCTTGGAGACTGTGGATTTCTTTTTCTTTTTTTTTCTGTTCCCAGCATTTCACAAAATTGCTGGTATAAAAAAAAGCTCCAAATATCCATTAGAGTGATTGTTCACAAGTTCAAAATCCTTTTTCCTTTTTCTGCCATTATGAATTTCAGTGAATAGCCCCTCCTGTCATTACTGCAACAAAATGTCATTACTGCATGAGTGTGTTATTTACTTTCAGTTATGTATTTGTATTTGCAAAATCAGACTTTTTAATTAGGAGACCCCTGTGCTCAGGTTACTTTGTGATGTGAAAACCTTATTAGGCATAAATACATTTGCAGAAAAATGTTGCTGACAGAAACAGTTATTTTCCAAGAGAAAAAAAAAAACTGTAGTGAATGTAGCATTAGCATTCAGAATGAGGTCTCATTAAGAGCAATTCAGTTACTCCCTCAAAATGCACAAAATTCATATGTGATATTTAAGGAAACAAAGCAAAAGAGAGGGGAAAAAATCATAATGTGTTAGGGCAATCAGGGAAACATTAGTTGAAATCTAGTGCTGAGTAATATAACTGGTAAATAGTACACCAGTGGAGATATGATTATGGGCAGACTTTTTTTTTTAATTTTGTATACAGATTATCAAGAAAGTATATTGTTGCCAAACCCTCTGAGTTGGTACTCAGAGGGTTTTCAGAGTTCTTTACACTTCTCTTAATTGTGTTTTTAAATATTGTTCAAAACTATTCATTTGAGATGTGGAAACTGACATTAAGGCACTGCATATGGACATACACTGTAGGCATTTGCATTTGCCATATTTGCAAGAAGACAGAAGGACCCAAGTTCAGTGTGTGAGTATTTAAGAGTAGCTCGAGATAAGAACAGCATGAAATCAGCAAAACTTGGGAAATCACTATGATGCAGATCTGCAGCAGCCCCACCTGGATTCACTCCACTCTTGGATTTTGGTTCTGTAAGGAGGTCACTAATTCAGGTCTTCTTACAGATCCCACAGACGTCTTTATTGACACTTACTCAATACTGGATGGTATTACAAAACATCAAAAATAATTATGGGTACCTTCAGCAGAGTATAAAAATGATCCTCAAAGTAGGGTCAGATGGTGTGGTCACTGAACTTCAGGCCACACCCACCAAAATCTGCTTACACTCTGAAGTCTACTTATACCATATAAAGACGGATCCTGTTTTGGTTTCTATCAAAAGATGTATGGGCATTCCATTATAAAATGTCAAAAATAACCATTTACCTACATCATATTTTTACTGTTCATCAATGCTTGTATGTAGCTTAAAATGTACTAAATGTATTTTTGTACATGGAGGCAATGCAGAGATTTCACTGCAAGTAGCTCAATGATCTGGCTGATGTGGAGTGGAAAGGCCTTAAGTATTGTGGAGAATTAAAGAATGGACAACAGGTGTGTCACAGCCCTGCTCCTACTTGTAACCATACAAAGATGCCTCACTCCGGGTGCCTGTAGGTGAGGGAGTTTGAGGGAGAGAGAAAGTTAGAGCAAGAACTAGCAGAAAGGAGAAGGCGGGAACAAGGACGGAAGGAGAGGGGAGAAATCTAGAATTCAGGGACCATGATAACAGTTCTTGCAAATCTATAAGTGCTGAATGAGGTGTCATGTAACAGAAATGATTCCCAGTGGATCACAGTTGTATATACATGTAATTTTGTACACACAGCTGGGGTTCAGATACAGGAAGTCTACTGGGTCCAGGTGTCTCTTAGGATCTACAGGGCAGGAATGCACAGATGGAAATGGAGATGTGATGATGGCTCAGAATTAATCATACAAGTAGCTTTATTTGCCAAGAACTTAATTAGCTGAAGATAAAGTCTTGTGAACAAAGTTGCACATTAGGCATACTCGAGTGTTTTTAGTGTAGTGTTACCACTGGTACTTGGTTGTGTTCCATCAATATGCAGTGAGTTGTAGGGCTAAATTATAAATTAAAATAAATCATACATAAACTGTGCATTGCGCAGTTATAATCTAAAAGCATCAAACATGACTATGTAATATGAAATCATAAAATTGCAATTCTTCAACTTAACATATCTAGTTCCAGAACCAACTGGGGATGAATGGAGGAAAATATTTCATCTTCATCTGTACCAACAGAATGATGCACTACTTTTCCAGTGAAAGGCATAACTGTGAAGTCAATTCATATTTATTTATTATATGATTCTAACTTATCTTGAACTAATTAAATAAAACAGTATTTAATTAGAGACCGGTCAGTGCCGGGGTCACTGACCGGTCTCTAGGACTGAGTGAATGTGGGCTTTAGCAGCTCTCTACCACTGAGCCTGCTAGCAACCTCCAACAAGCAACCTAGTGACCAATGGTTGCCAACTGGTGTCTATACCTTTCTATGAACCAGAAAAGATATTTGAACAGGGCACTGGTTTAAAAAAGTAAATTCTCAAGACTCTAAAAATAAGGAAAATTTGTTGATGATTCATTGTCAAGCACTTTATGTCATGGTATGTGTTGTTTCATGGTTTATTTTAATTTTTGTGTTGCTTATCTTTTTCTGAGTGTCTTCCTTCATCACGTGTGTTCTGAATGTGCTCGGTTGGTTCAGTTTACTTCTTGAATTATTTTAAAGGTTAATTTCTCATGTGGCATTCTGTGTTGTTTTCCTGGCTATGTTATTTTCTTGATTTAGTTCACCTAAATCCATTTATTATCCATTTCCCCCATTTATATTTATTCTGTATTTGTTCCCTCAGTCTTCATCAGGTTGTCATTTGATCCCTGCATTGTTCTTGGAAAGTTCTGGATAGTGTTGTCTGAATAATGATTTTCTTTTGTTGTTGTTGTTGTTGTTTTTGGTTGTTTTGTTTTTTTTGTTTCCAATGTAAATAATATTGGTTATTATTTAAAGGACAAGAATCACAAAAAATAGCTTTGCTTAAAGTTGAATGAAAAGATACAGCCTCAACACAATTTTCCTCAGAGAATTCAGCCATAGCTTGTAGCTTCGGAGTTTACTCAGCATAGATGAATGTGTACTGAACAAACTCAATCTGCTGTTTTGGCTGAGAGCTAAGAAAAAAAAAAGAATCTTTTTGTCAAACTATTTCCAAGATCAATAAGCAGCCTTCAAGCTCAAGTAAAAGGTTTTCATATGACAGCAGACCACATACAGTGTTGATGTTGTAAATTCTCAATACAAGAGAAACTCCCTTCACCAGCTCTGGGAATACAAACAGAGCGATGTAACACTGAGGTTACCACATGTCTCCTTGATGTCCATTTTTTTTCTCAACAGTATGTCAGTCCAACATGGAGATAAAAATCACGGGCAGTACAGAGATGGGAGGTTTTCAGCAGCATGACAACATGTTCTACAATAAAAAGAAAAAACTGATAGATGAGTCAATGGAATGAAATCTGCCACCTGACAGTCAGATGATATTCCTATGTCCTTCCTTACAGATGTACTTTGAAGCTGTTCCTGCACATTATGAAAGGAATTTGCATTCACTTAAGCATAGCCTATCACATAACTGTCATGGGGGCTGTGGCTGGCAGGCAGAGGCGGACCCCAAATGCAGAACTCAAAACAGAAAACTGAACGTAAAATGAGGTTTATTGAAAAGACAACAACTAATACAAATAAACTGGGCTGGGCAGAAGCCAGAACTAATACTAAGGAACCTGAGACATGACAACATGGAGGACTGGCAAACAGAAAACTTACATAATGACAAAAACACCTGAACACAGACCACGGGAAAGACAACATGAGGAGACAGGAACTAACAGAAAACAATGAAAAACCAAGATCCTAATTCATAACTAAACAAAACTCAAAGAACATACAGCGCACTGGGCCAATGGCCCAGGATCGTGACAATAACTTACAAATAAACATTTGGGGTGAAACTAGATATTTAACTTTCACATTCTTTAGAAGTAAATATTCTGCCACTTTGTCCACCAGTGTGTGTCAAATGGTCTTACTGTCATGAATTAAAACTTTTGTATGTTTTTTTCATTGCTGATTTAAATAAAATTAATTCCAAAGTTTAACAATGTTAAAGCTAACTATAAAATGATTAAGGAGTTGAACTGCTAATAATAAGAAGAAGGCAGACCCAGTGATTAAATGACAGAAGTTGAAGAAGGAAGAATGTTGTACAGAGTTCATGAAGGAGTTGAGGCAGGTTCTGGGTGGTAAGGAAAAGTTACTGTGAACGTACAGCTGTAGTGTGCTGTAGAGAGAAACTGTGTAGAAAATGCTTGGTAGAGAGAGGTGAGGTAGGTGGCAAAGGAAAAAGCTTATAGTGAGCTGTGTATGAGGCTAGAGATTAAGGAAGGAGAAAATAACTTGTATTGATTGGCTAGGCAGGAAGATGGAAAGGCAGGAAAGGATGTGCAGCAGGTTAGGGGGATAGAGATGGAAATGTGATATGAGTGAAGACAGCGTATTGAGGAGAAGGAATGGTGAATTTGAGGAGCTGGTGAAGAAAGACAATGAGCCGTAAAGATAGTGAATCAGTAAGTGCAGAGGATTAGTAAGGAGGAAGTGAGGGGAGCTATGAAGAGGATGAAGAGTGGAAAAGGGGTTGGTGTAGACGACATACCAGTGGAGGTATAGAAATGTCTAGGAGAAAGGGCAGTAGACTTTTTAACCAGATTGTTTAACACAATCCTGGAGAAAGAGAGGATGCATGAGGAATGAAAAAGAAGCATACTGGTACTTGTTTAAATAATAAAGGTGATGTGCAGAGCTGTAGTAACTACAGAGGAATAAAGTTAATGAGCCATACCATGAAGCCACAGGAAAGAGCTAGATTAAGAAGAGAGGTGATGATCACTGAGCAACAGTGCCACAAAAGAGTCACAGCTGTGATGTCATTGATGAAGTACAGCGGTCAGAAGGAGATGCACTGTCTTTGTGTTAGAGAAAGCCAATGGCAGGCTGCCATAGCCATATAGAAGTATATGAGGGTAGTGCAGGACATGCATAAGGACAGCAAGATAGTGCTGAGGTGTGCAGAAGGAGTGACAGATGGGCTCAAGGTGGGAGTGGCATTGCATCAAGGATCAGCTCTGAGCCCCATCTTGTTTGCAATAGTGACGGACAGGTTGACTGTTGAGGTGTTGTAGTGAGAATCGAGAGCACGTGAGAGCCTGAAGAGGTGGAGGTACGCTCTGGAGAGAAGAAGAATGAAAATCAGTAGAAGCAAGACAAAATAATTGTGTGCGAATGAAAGGGAGACAGGCGTAACAATGATGCTGCCAGGAGTACAGGTAGGGAAGGTGGAGGAATTTAAGTGCCTGGGATCAACCATCCAACCTTGTGACAGAAGGACAGCAGCAAGAGTAAAAGGGAAGGTTTACAGGTAGTGAGACCTGCTATGATGTATGGCTTGGAGATGGTGGCACTAACAAAAAAGCCAGGAGGTTGAGCTCGAGGTGGAAGAATTGAAAATGCTATGACTTTCGCTGGACGTGACCAGGATTGACAACATTTGAAATTAATATGTCAGAGGGACAGCGCAGGTCAAGAAGCTTGGAGACAAATTTAGGAAAGGTTTAGATGGCTCATGCATGTACAGAGGAGGGATACTGAAGGCATTAGACAAAGGATGTTGAATATGGAGCTGCCAGGCAGGGGAAGAAGAGGGACATCACAGAGAAGATTCATGGATGTAGCAAAGGAGGATTTGCAGTGGAAACAGATGATCTGCTCTGGTGACCCCAAATGGTACCAGCTGAAAGAACAAGATGACTCATTGTTGACACGGAGAATAGAATAGAGGCAGTAAGGAGCGAGCATAGGCATCACACTTTTGTATTTTTGCAAATCCAAGTAGTATGAACGCTGTCAGACATATCCAAGAGTTTCAAGTAAAGAGTAACTTTTTTAAGTTAAGTTACAATCCGTTCACATATTGGCAACAAAAAGTGTTCAGGACATGAAAAAGGTTTATAAAGCCCATGTGATACTTAATGATGGCTGCAAATGATGAGAGCTGTTTAGCAAAAGATCTATAACAAAGGATAATCCTTCTGTAAATAAAAAGCATCATAATGTAAGATACAGTATATGGCATAGCATCAGTTAACCCTCATTTACCAGGTCAAGAATAGCATTGAGTTATGTCCATATTACTATAGCCTCATTTATAATCTTTTTTTTCTTTCTCTTTGCTTTTTTTAAATTTTAGCATGTGAAGTAAATACTTTAATATTCTGCAAGCAAGAAGCTTTTTTTGCTGTTTTCACTTCTGTCAGATCTTGCTCGTGTTTTTTAGAATGAGCCTTCAGGAAGAGCCATGCAGGGCCTTTTGCTGTGGATCAAAGGTGGTTGTGTGAGAATCTACTGTACATGCAGACAGTTACTACAAAAGTGAAAATGGAGAAATGTTTATTTATTTTTTGCCATCAATTGTTATTCCTTTGGTTGCACTCCAGACTGGTCTTTTGTAGCTTTATTGTTTGCAAAAATTCAGAATGAAGCTTTTTTTAATTTATTTTTGAAAGCTGTATCTCAAAGAAAGCAAGTAGGACAAGCCAAGGCTTTGTGCTGGCAAAGTGGTATATTAACTATGAAGCACCACTCCAGAAATAGAAATATGTTAAAAGATTTACTGACTACTGAATTTATAGGTGGAGTACAGTCGGTGGACAGATAAACAACAATAGTTTGTATAGATGGATTAACTGGGGAACCTGGAGTGATGGGGAGCCAAGTACGAGCAATGTCTCATCTCGGAGGCTTTATGCAGTCCCTCTGAAGTCTCTGACTGAAAGATGGAGATGACACAGTCAAAAGGAAACTGTATTAGAAAAAAGGATAAAGAAATGAAATCAAACATACAGGCTGCAGGTTGAGTTCATTTAATTAGGAAACTGAAGCGATGCTGAGACCTGCTTTTCTGTCTAAGCTTGCTTTACCTTTGAATAGGGTCTCCTGGAGTAATGTGTAGGTTAATTAGACCTTATTTTAAGTAACACCATGTCATGTTTTGGTACTGCTGATATTTCAAAAGGGAGAAATTTGCTTGCAAGCTGAATACAGTCTCAAATATTTATGTTACTGAAAGAAAGGCAAAGTTTTGAATGGGCAAATGAGTAACGGTATTTTATAAAGAGACCAAATCAGTTCCATCATGCAGACATGAGTGCATTCACAATTCATAGTAAAACCGATCAAAATCAGTTGCCATCATAGGATTGCATAATTGAAACATTACAGTCGTAGTTCCTGTAACAAATATACATTCAATAAGGACTGTTATTTTCAAATGTAATGAACTTTACATTGTACACCAAATAAGCAATAAAGAACATTTAAAGGTGTAATTCTCATCCTATGAAATGGCAATAGGCAAGACTTCGTGTCTTATCAGCATCCCAGCACCATACACATTTTAAATACTCAATAAATAAATATACATTTATTTGTTTATTTATTTATCTGAATTGATCAGATTGTTATCGTGAAAAAGCTTTTGAGTTTCTATGCATTGCCTCGTCCATGGCAGCATGACAAATTCTGATGTTTGAAAATGCCACAAGACATAACTCAAATGTACATTGTCTCCCCCTAACTTCACGTGTCTGGAACAAGTCCAGGTCTGAGGACATTTAGTCACATTCACATTTAGTATTTAGTCACAGTCACAGCACCACCTAAAAGCAGGAGGAAATCAGCAATAAGTAATAAACATTATCCTATATACATGGCATGTTGTGTTCTACACACGACAACAACATGACATATAATTAGCTACACAGGGCACAGGAAGTGACAATTAACTTGTTTGTATACCAGGAAATACAAAGACAGCAAATCTCAACTGCAGAATGGTTCTGTTTCAGGATGTCTTCACCACAGTATGTCTTGATGTATGTGAATGTGAGAGCACAGTAACTGCTTCTTGCATTGCTGTTTGCACTTTTAATTGAACTGCACAATTTGACCTGACTTTTTCAGTTTAACCACCCTTAATAAAATATGGCTGTTGAGATAAAGATTTAATGTAATGGGGAGCATGACTGTCAAGATGTATCATGATGCATAAAAAGAAACCCAGCATGCCTTTGGCATGATCTATGTGCTCTCACATGCATGATTGCAGACCTTCATAACATCTTCATACATCTACAGCATATATATCTACCACAGCTTACATGTAGAGCTTTAGAAAATTTGTTTATGACTAATTGCTGATTAGCCCTTCAATTTGTTCTCTGGAATAAATGGGAAACCCTTTTTTTCAAAATTGCTTTGCAGATAGGCTGTTCTGAGCATTTTAGAGAATTACTACATTTCTTCAGTGGAGTAAGGCTGTCTCAGAGTCTTCTGTCTCTTCATATAATCCCAATCTGACTCACATAATGTTAAGATCAGGGCTCTGTTGGGACTTCATCATCTGTGGCAGGATTCCTTGTTCTTTTTGGGGTTGAAGATACATGATTTTTTATTACTGTGGCAGTATGTTAAGGATAATTGTTATGAGATAGATACCTCCATGATGGTGTTGTACAGTAGATGACAACTCATCCAAAGTGCACAGCATTATATATATTTGTAGCCTACATTTCAAAATTGGTGCAAAACTCATGTTATCCAGCATGTTGCAGTCATTATTAAAAAAAGGAATGTGACAGTTAAACCTGTAATACTGGTCTGAATACTGAATGACATCAACTCTAATTATATAACATATATAAGAACACTACCTACTCACCCCTGTGGTCACTACAAGGGTAATAAACAAGATGTGTAGTGGTGTACTTAAGCCCACACTTGAAAGCTGTGGTATCACTGCTACTAATCATGCTGTTCATAAAGCATTTCAGAGCCCCACCTCTACTGTATTATACACCTGAACACTGTGAGTTTACATCCCCCAGGGACAATTTGTAATCGTCACTTCCCAGTTCCTGCTGTGCTGAGTCTGGAGATGATGCCAAGTAATCTAAATTGGGGCTGAAGACTAAATCCCTGAAAATACAAAATGCCCTTTAGCCCAGTGGTGACAGTGGCTGTTAAAAATGAAATTAATGCATCAGACTTAATTTGAAATATAACATCTTTAACCAGGACATCTCAAAAAATTAATATATATATAAAAAAAAAAAAAAAGTCACCCTCTCGCTCTCTAGGAGGTGGTATATGTGAGTTTCTCAATCTTGGATCCTCCATTTGCCTTCCACATCTGCCCCAGTTATCCATTTAGCGCCACGCTCTTTCTTCTTGATGTTGCTGTCTACTGCAATTTCCACATCTATCACAACTTCAGTCTTCTGCTCCTTGTCAACCACCACTATCCACTATATCTGGTTAGCCAGCAGCTGCTTGTCTGTCTGGAACTCGAAGTCCAACCTGACCTTAGCCGTCCCTGATGGGATACCACCTTTAGTGGCATCTCCCATCAGCACTCGGAGACCTCTAGTCCATATGCTGCACAGATGTTCACAAATGTTCTAGCCTCTTGGTTGTGGCTCACCATGTACGCTGTTCCAGTGTATGCTACATTCTGTTCCTATGTGGTGGCTAGTCTCTGGAGTACCTTTATACAGTCTGCAACTTGAGTCCTGGTACACTCATGTCTCTGTGGACCTGGTGCTTAGGGCCTGTTTTGTCTTGCAATGATCAGAGTCTCTTTTCTGTATTTCAGCCTTTTCTAGCCACTGGTAGGATTACGTCAGCCACTTCCTCTGTCTGTCAGTGCTACATATCATGCAGGAGCTTGGTTGTCCATGATAGTTCCTTCTCCTGTTCCTCATCAGCTTCTGTCTTCAGCTACCTAAGGCATTCTTGGAACAGTTAATCTTCCTAAGTATTTGCAGATGCTCCTTGTTTCATCCTGGATTGTAGATCTGACATTCATTAATCCTCACCATCCTTTCCATTGCACAGGGCAAATGGTAAATGGACTCGTACTTACATAACACCTTTCTATTCAATTTGAGCACTACTGTTAGACTACTACAAGTCTGATTCACCCAATCACAGATACATTCATACAGCAATTTTATCTATAGTTAATAACTTTTATCTAACATTCACACACGTAATTTCGGTTTCAGTATTTTGTCCAAGGAGACTTTAACACAGCTGGAGATCAGTCCACTCTACCACCTGAGCTACAGCCGGCCCATAGAGTCTCAGGGTGCTGGACTGTGGGTGGAGACCTCAGTGCACTGTGAGGAGTGTTCATGCCTTTACATCAGTGGCATCTATCTTCTCCTGTGGCCAGCTTATTATTCCAGCTGGGTATCTGATGACTAGTATGGGATATGTAGCTGGCTTCCCAGCAACTGTCTTACCTTCTGGAGACATTTAGCAGTGGCTGACCTTTGTGCATCTTTATCATGGTTCCCACTGGCCTTTTTGGATACTGTTATTTGTAGCTGTACTGTATGCCTGCTATTGTAGCTTCTGGCGACTTCAGTCCAGCTGATCTTCCCTCTCTTTGCAATCATTTGGCCAGACTCATCCAGGCCAAATGACATCCCAATGTCTTTGATGTAGATCCTGGTGAGCTGAATCAGTGAGCTGATGTTTTACTCACTCCTGGCTTACAGCTCAATGTCATCTATGTACAACAGGTGGCTGATGGAGGTGGTCAGTCCAATCCTGAATCTATTGCAGTGAGCTGGCTTAGAGAGTTGAGGTCTATGCAGAACAGCTGTGGGGACAGTGGTTCACCTTGGTGTATTCTGCACTTGATGGTAATTTGTGCGATTGCCTTGGAGCTGGCCACAATCCCATTGAGTTTCTGATGAATGTTATTAGCCTTCCACAGAATCAAACCCTCCAGTATTCACATGTGGCAGATTGAGTTGTAGGCTTTCTTGTAGTCAATACAGGCAGTTCTCAGGTTGGCCTGGTTGGTCTTAGAGCTCTCTATCAACCTGGTGCATTGACCCTCTAGTGTTATTTCCATGTCTTTCTGAGCTTTACTCATGTATTGATTCGTGCCTACAATGTGAGCTTCCACATTGCAGAAAGGTAGATAATTGGCCACTACTTTGATGATGCTGTCATATCCTTGTGGGGATCCTTCATGATCAGGATTGTTCTGCCCTATGTTACCCAGTGTGGATGAGTCCCTGCTGGTAGCAGCCCCCCGATTTGTGCTGCAAGGCATTCATGGGGTGCTGTTAGCTTTTTCAGCCAGTAGGTATGGATCATGATAGGTCATCATGCTGTCTTCATTCCAGAGACTCGTTGAATATCTGCCTTTATAATGTCATTTTGTTTTTGTTCTGGAATGTTTGGCCCACTAGCCACTTGGTATTGGTGTTGTGTGACACCTCTTTCTAAAAGATCTTCTTTCAGTATTGCTCAGTTTCAACTCTAGGTGATTCTGCCCTGGATACTATTGTTCCACTGTAGTTCAGTGTACACCCTGGTTGGATTCTTGGTGAACAGGCCATTATTCTCTTGGCTTGTACTTCTCTGACATGTTTCTTCAACCTAGTGGTCATTGGGCATCTTATTATTCATCTGGGACCTGTCCCTCATGATGTCCTTCTGCACCTACTGGCTGTGGCTAAGGAGGTAGACCAGATCACCTATTAATTAGAAGGTTGGCGGTTTGATTCCTGCCTGCACTGGGCTGCATGCCAAAGTATCCTCAGGCAAGATACTAAACCACAAGTGGCTCTCCGACGCCAGCATTGGAGTGTGAATGTTAGACAGGAAGCACTTAGCTTAGTTACACGTGGAAGTGCTTGTATGAATGGGTGTGAATGGGTGAATCTACATGTAAATGTGTTGTATAAGCACTTTGAGTGCTGGGGTAGACCCCAGCCTCCATCAATCTCATGTTTAGAGCTTGTTCTTGTGCTGCCATGATTAGTGCCTCTGTGCTGTCTGTCAGTCCAGTTTTTTTCTATGTCAGCCACTTCTTTGATCTGCTGGTGGTACATGCCGTGCAGAGTCCTGTCCTTCCATGGTGGTTCCTGTTCTTTCTTCTCTTCTTTCTCGGGTTTCTGCTGCCTGAGGTACTCACTAAGCACATGATCCTTTGTGGCCATCTTCCTGATGTATTCATGGATCTTCATTGTTTCATCTAGGATAGGGGTTCTCACACTCACTAGTTCTCGGCCTCCTTCCTTCTGCTTAGCACACACTCTCAAGGGTGCTGGATTTGGGTTGACACCCTCCATGCATGGTAAGGAGCTTTCTCGTCTTTGCATCAGTGGCTTCTATCGCTACCTTTGGCCAGCTTATTATCCAGCAGGGTATCTGACAACTGGCAGGGTGTAGGTGTTGATAGCCTGGATGTTATTCTTCCCATTCAGCTGACTCTTCAGGACTTGCCTTGCTCTCTGCAGGTACTTTCATCACAGATTTCTGCAACTCTGAGAGCTGGCTAACTTCCCTCTGTGCTGCCTTGATCTTAGCCTCTAGTCATCCTTTCTCCTTGTTCCTGTTCATCTTACAGCCAAGCATTTATATGCTTGGCTGTAAGATAAAGACTGTATATATATATATATATATATATATGGTCTTTGTTCTTCAACCAAGCTTGAAGAACAAAGACTGCCTGCAGGGCAAGTGGGGAGTTGTAGTCATGAGTATTGTCATGTTAGTCATGTTTGTCCTCCTCCAAGCTCAGATCCTCTACCAAAGTAGACTCACACAGTAGAGAAAATAATTATTTGATCCTCTGCTGAATTTGTAAGTTTGCTCCCTTACACATTAATAAACAGTCTCTAATTTTTATGGTAGTTTTATTTTAGTCAAGAAAGACATATTGTTAAACAAATATCCAGAAAAAAATGTACAGTGGACATGTCTCTCTCTGTTTCAGGGCTAACATGGACAAAAACATACCCATTTACCCTCCCCTTCACCTCTGTAATCAGTTTGGATTCAGTGGTGATGTCACTTTTACCAGTACCTTACTCTTCTTATTCCCCAGTTTCCATCTACAGCGCACCTATACCTACTATAACTAAACTAAAAGTCTTGCCAAGCGTGTGTTAACTATCCTTAGCAAACAGAGCCCTCGAGGTTTGAACCTAAAACCTGCCATGCAGCCAAATGCTGATGCATCTGGTCACTGATGGGCTGCTTAGAATTGAAGTTTGTGAAGCTTTGTTTGCGGCCTTGATAAGTCTGTTTACAGTTTCTACAAAAATGTATTTGTTCAAGTTACGAGGTAATGTTACTAATGCACTCTTTAATTCAGTAAGACATAAGACTTCTGTATCATTTGTTTGTGCCTGGGGTTTAGGCCCACATGGGTTATTTAGTTATTGATCTCTGCAATGATTTATGGTTAGGCAGACAGCCAGGTTCTTCTTCTGGGGAGTTTTTTTAAATACTGGGTTACACTGCATATTTTCTTGCATTACTTTGGGGCTGATTATTGACCCTGACTTCATGAGTTAGTGATGGCTGAAGGGCAGAATGAGAATGTTAGCCATGTTTTTAAGTAGCCTGCAGTCCCTAAGATGAAAAACTACTAGACTTCAGATTTCCTGTTCAATTTCGGGATGAAGTCTCTTTTCTTTAAAAATTATTGCAAAATTAGTTTTGCGTAATTTAATTAAGTTCAGAATTGTGTCTGAATTTAATCAAACAAGATTTAAATACTTTATCCTTTTAAATACTTTAAAAAGTCAATAACAAGACACAGTCATAATGGGAAATTTACATAAGATATTAAGATTTGAATATTGTCTAGTATCAATTACTCAGCATAACACTCATTGGGGGTGCCACAGTGGTACAGTGCTTAGCATTGCCACCCGACAGAGAGAAGGTCTTGGGTTCAGAACCACCTGGCAGCGAGAGCCTTCCTACACTGTAAGCCCAGATTTTGATTCCACTTAAAAATATTGAGTTTATATTACTTAATATTGCCTAGAATGTGAACATCACTTGTTAATGCTGAGTAGACTACTTTTTGATGGTCTATCTTATTGTAATCATGTGTTTGAGCTCAAGCAACTTAATATCATCAAGTTTGCTTGAAAAATCTAGTTTATACCAGTTTTAACAGACTGGATTAATGCGCAGCTGCATGGTGGCATGATGGTTAGCAGTGCTCCCTCACAGCTAGAATAGCTATCTGATAGTCTGGGTTCAATTCCACCTTAGCCTGGGACTCTTGCTGTGTGGAGTTTGAATGTTCTCCCTGTGTCTGTGTGGGTTTCCTCCCACAATCTGAAGATGTGCAGTTACTGGGGTTAGGTTAATTGGTCTCTCTAAATTGCCCACAGGTGTGAATGGTTGTCTGTGTCAGCCCTGCAACAGGCTGGTGACCTGTACGGGGTGTACCCTGCATCTTACTGCCTTGTCAGCTGGGATAGGCTCCAGCCCCCCCACACACAACCATGAAAAGGATAGGGGGAATTGATTGATCAAAAGACATTTTATTTTTTCATGAACTATAAAAGATAAGTTTGGTCAATTAGAACATACAATTTAGTTCAATTGGAAATGGAGTAGTGCTTAGTTAACAGGCTGAGTTAAATGAACTGTTTCATTACTTAAAAGATTTAAGGCAACGAGTTACCTTGGTTTTTTTAAGTAGATTCAACTTATCCGGGTTTACAGTGTATATGGAGCTTGTATGTCCTCCATGTGCTTGCATGGGTTCTCTCCAGGTACTCCGACTTCCTTCCAAAGACTCACACTGTAGATCAATTGGTGATTCTAAATTGGTTGTGTGTATGTTAATATGAATCGTGTGTTAGCCCTGCAATAGACTGATGACCTGTGTAGGCTGTACCCTGCCTCTCACCCAACTACAGTCCCTGACAGAAGTTGTCACTTATCCATGTTGTGGAAACAAAAGCTCATAACCTGACTTTAAATTCATCCATTGGTTTTAGAAATGACTCATATGAAAGCTGAAACACTCCCAAATGAGGTTTAATTTACGAAAATAAATTTGCTTCACTGCAGAAATATTGATCATTTAATGAACACAGAAAGGTAAGATTTTTGCAAAACAAAAGTTTTGTCGCCCCCAGAAAGTAATGTGAAAATCAAACAAATAATTTACTTCAAATACAAAGATATGTTTCATAACATTGGTTATGACACATTAAAGGTGCCAGACACCTCTGCAGTGGATCTGGTCTTCAGCCTCTTGATAATCAAGGCTTTGGTCGCAGGGTGGATTTTTGGTCAAGTTGTCAGAAGACAAGTTGCAGTTCAAGTGAAGGTCTGGGGTGCTGGGGTTCTTTTTATACACACCCACTAATTAACCGATCAATTAGTGAGCACAGGTGAGGCTGTAAACTAGGATTGGGTGTATTATATGACAAGGCGACAAAACTTTTGTCTTGCCAAAATCTGACCTTTCTGTGTTTATTAAATGATCAATATTTCTGCAGTGAAGCAAATTTATTTTCGTAAATTAAACCTCATTTGGGAGGGTTTCAGCTTTCATATGAGTCATTTCTAAAACCAATGGATGAATTTAAAGTCAGGTTATAAGCTTTTGTTTCCACAACATGGATAAGCGACAGAACGTCTGTCAGGGACTATATAAGCCTCCAGACCCTAAATCAGATAAGCTGTTAAGAAAATAGATGCTAGAACATTTATTGAATACAAGTGTCTTAAAAATCACCCCTTCAAAGATAAAGGGGTGATTGGGGGATCAAGGGGCAGACTGATATCAGATACCTCTCAGTCCAGAAATACTGTTAATTTTTTTTGTGTTAGTAATGAAAGATGACAATGAAGCATTTAGAGGTCTGGACAGACTTAAAATGATAGTTGACTCCTTAGAAGCACTGCATCCAACAGTACTGGATCAAGATGTTTGTAATGTGTAGTAGAGGTGTTCAGTATATGTACAAACCAAATCAAGTGGTGACTATGCTGAAGCACCATTCTCACTGAATCAGAAGTGTTTGCAGTGAAGCTTCTTCAGTGCTGTCTAAAAGCATGGCTTTCAGTTCAGCTGTGATTCACAGAATATGGCAAAATATCAATTAACAATATATATATATATATATATATATTTTTTTTTTTTTTTTTTTTTTAATTATTTGCAAGAAAAAGGCTATGAGCTAACCAAAGTGGAAGTGAATGAAAATAAAAATAATGAGCATTAAAATACTTAAAAAATATAAAATGAATATGAAAGCAAGTTTACATTCACACATAGATTGTTAACAGTTTGGTTTTCAAAGGACTCAAAAGCAAGTGCAGCTGGGAAGAAGCTCCAGAGGAAAAGTGGAGACAGTTCTGGGACATGTGAAAAAGATTATGCATCTTTGGATCTTCAGGTGGACAGAAACTGGGTAAATTATGCTGCGAGAGCATGACCTACTTAGAACTTCAAAATGGAAATGAGATGTTGGTCAGCTAGCTGCTTGTTCTGAGCGCCACCTCCAAATCTTACGGCAGCATCTCATGTGATGTTGTAAGAAGGAAATGCAATTTAAATTTTTTTTTTTTTTTTTAGCCTGTCATGTCTGGCAGTTTTCGCACTCAGAATATGATCCGAATACGCTGGTGTACCAAACATATTTGCTTTTCCAAGAATAGCTCTTTAAGTTTTACAATAGGCTACAATTTAATTTTGACTAGACTTAAACTGGAAACAGAAGAGAGTGGTACCATAAAGACACTTCAAAAGGAGAGAACCCGGTGGTAGATGAGGTCACAGTACTGTGTTCTTATTTAACTCAAAGGGAATGCTTCAGGTAGATGGGTTGGTCGAGGTGACACAGCAGAGGGCAGCTTGCAGCTCCTGACTCCTGACTTTGCCCATTAGTCTGTGGGTGGGAGCCAGAGGACAAACTCACTTTTACTCCCAAAACTGAACAAAAAGATTTCTATACCTGAGAGGTGAACTGAGGACCATGCTTGGGAGACCAAGTGGAGGTACTATGGAGTCTGAAGACAAGTTGAACTAGTAGGCAGGCCAGTGTGATGAAACGGGAGGGGTGGTTGACTGAAAGCTGGAGGTGAATGGGAGGACTTATGAGCAGAAATATGATCAGTAGATAACCCACTCTACCTTCTGAGCTACAGCAACCCACAGGTAACAGGTATTTATTTTTGATGGTGATGTTGTTCAACCGACAGTAATCTATACATGGGAGTTTTGTCATTTTTCTTTGACAAAGAAGAAGCTAGCACCTGCTGTGGAGGATGAAATTTGAATGATCCCTGCTGTAAAGAGTCTGAAATCTTTTTTTTTTTTTTTTTTTTTTATAATGGATTCCCCTTCTGGGCAGAACAAGTTATACAAATGACTGAATGTACCAAAGTTCTTCTCTTGGTCTGATCATGCTTTCTCTAGATCCATGGTCCAGCTCCTTTTGACCTTCTCTATCCTTCTCTCCTACTCAGCAGTTTCTCTCTATTCTAGATTTAGCGTCTGATTCCTGCAGATTTGACACAGGTGGGTTTTTCAGTGCTTCCTCCACAGATTCAGCCACAGATAAGCGTCTCTCGCTATCAACAGTAACAAAATTTTCTCCGCAGTTGCACAGGTTAATCTCACGACCCGAATAAGGGTTCAGTTGGCTTTATTAAGGCCAACCGATTGACGTACTAGGAATGGATTTACAATTGTGCAACCAAATAACATTCTGGTGAAGAGTGACACAAAGAACTGGGGTTATCTACTGCAGGTAATTGCAAGCAAGGAACAGGTGCACCAAAAGGAGGCTGGGCAGCCACACCCACTCCTGGGACAAGGTAAGCAGATTAATCAAAACAGACAACCACACATACAATATAGGACAGATGGAGCAAGTAGGTAGAGGAGACACACACACACACAAGAGTTCCACTGAAGAACCCAATGCCTCTTGTAAGTCCTCTGACTTACGCCATGTGACTTTTCATCACTCTGTCCATCTGGCCAGCTGATAATTTTTTGAGACAGAACCTTATCAGTCATTAGAATGCTATATATATATATATATATATATATATATATATATATATATATATATATATATATATATATATATATATATATATATATGTCAGAATGCTGGTTAGTTGAAACATTGGGTTGAATAGGAAGATGCAACAATGGAGATCAACATGAAGGGAAAGAAGCCTAAAACAATAACTAAAAATGTTGAAAAAAAAAAAACCGACAAGAAGCATTTTGCCAATTTTCTTTGTTTTTAACAGTCTGTTTCACTTCAATCAGAAGCAAAAGTAGCCCACAGACCAGCATTGCCTCTGGTAACAATGCACAGCTACAACATGTAGTAGATGTTGGTCTGCACAGCTCTGCATAAGCTCTGTATAGGTATGCAAACCATGGTGGTCTTCAGAGAATCAGTACCAAGTGATGGCAAGCAGTTTGTCCCCGATGTCCTCCAGGTACAGACCAGTCTTTCACCACCACTCCTTGCCAGAAAGTTATGCTATGCTTGTGGTAGTATAGCCCAAGATGTTTGTTATTCAGTCAGCTTTGTCTACAGACAGCCACATTTATCAAGCTTTTTGCCAGTTTTTTTTTACACAAACTCCCAATCCACATTATCTTCAAAACAAAATGCATTATTAGGGGACAAATGTGCAAAGCATTTCAATTCTTTTTCTCTATTGCTCAGTGCTGCATTATATACACAGTAAAACAGGGCACATTAAAAATGTCAGATAAAGGGTGACATTTTGTCATGGACCTTAAATATCAGCAGTTGACTTTGGAGATTATCTGACAGAGTCATTTGCATACAGACACTTCTGACAGAATCAATGAAGCAAAGAGCTCTACTCTGATTCACTTTTTCAAATGCTGGTCAAATTTTCATGAAGAAGAAGATGCTCATTCATGATAGAGAAGTGTCACTTACTCCGAACTGATACCACATATGTGCAATAATTGCAGGTTCTGTTTGCATATCAGTAGTAGCTGCATTATCAAGCCAGCTCAGTCCTCCAGTTTTTGATGACTAATGAACCTTTTTTATGGCTACGTTTGGCCTTGCATTTTCTCCAGGTTTAAAACATAGTTTGTTGGGTTTTTTTTATTATTTTTTCTTACATTTATTTATTTATTTTTTGCCTTTATTAAATAGGACAGTGCAGATAGTGCTATGAAAATGGGGAGAACGTGAGTGAATGATACACAGGAAATGGTCTGGGATAGACTCGAGCCTTGGCCCCTGTAGAGGAGCTCTTCTTATTATTTTATTATTATTATTATCATCAGCCTCTTCATTCTTTCCTTCATTTGCTACATCATCACCTTTTCAAATCTGAAGGATCTAGAGTGAGGGAGCTGTGCGATGTCCAGGGTGCCTTATTGGAAGTGGATTGTCGTGGGTTACTGCCTTAAACACAAAGAGGTTTACATGTTTGTCAGTCCCTAAAAACTGTCCCCCTCCTCAGAGTTTGGCAGCAGTTATCATGGGGTTTAAACCATCTGGGTCACCTTCTTCTCATAAGAGGTCTGGAAGCGACTGAGAAAAGAGAATAAAATCAGACTTAAACCCAAACAGGATGATCCGGAGAGATAAAGTAAATTAATTTACATTGTGAAATAAATGAAAAAATGTTTACATGACATGAGTAATTATGATGCCCACAGTACACTGGAGTCAAATCATCTCCCTGTCACTGTTTGGAAGCATCTCCATGCAAGCCCTCCACTGCCCACTTATGATGAAGATGGCAACGACTGCCGTAAGCTGTAAGACTCATTTTTGTTTTGTTTGTTTATTTTATTCATTCATTGATTTCCATACCCCTCTTTGCTCCCCCTCCTAATAATACATTATGGGAGTTAAGCAGGTGCACAGAAACACATCAATAAACATAATCACACATTTTATTTGAAGTACAAGGACGCTTACTTGTTTGTCTTTTTTCTTTTTTTTTGTCTGTACTGCATATGACTTAACTGTTATTGTTTAACTGTTTCACTCATGTCTCTTGTTTTGTTTAAGTAAAAGAAAAAAATCACAAATAATACTACCTGAAAACTTGTTCTGGAGTAATAAAACAACCGGCAAGCAAACAGATTTAAGCAGGAAGTACATGGATGGATAGAGCGACTGAAAACAGGTGGTATAAATTAGAGTGGGGAACGTAGTCACAAAAGGCAGGAAATGAAACAATAGCTACACCAAAAAGTGTTGCATACGTTTCTACTGCTAGCCTGATATAAAATAATGTTTCTACAAGTTTTAAAGAAACCATTTTTCCAATTCCACATGACCTCAATGACACTAGAAAAACTGGGCATCCGATTTTTTTTTTTCATGTTTACCTCCTGATCTCAGTGAAATGTTCACTTGAAGGAGAAAGCCACTGATATACAGAGGAAAGATGACCCTCCAGGACCCTAAATCCATCAGCTGAACCCTCACAACTAACATATTTTACCCAGAAAAAACATCTGCATATGTTCTGATGTTATTGACAGCAGAGATAAATGCATGAGCTGACATCAGTGGCAAAGTTTATACCAAAGCTACCTGTTATATAAGCGCTCTACATATCAGCTTTCAGATATAAGATGTAAGCTTGTCAGAATAATAAACTGAATATCAGCTGCATCCTGTTTGTGTTCTCATCTTTGTTTTCATTTTCTGTTTCAGTCATTTTTAAACAACCTACATTTTGTGTCAGATAATTAATATTCAGTAAAATCATCAGCACCATAATTACCCAATTTATGTATAGAGTTACTGCTGGTGATTCAGTGGACGGGCCTCAAACCCACTAAAAAGGATAATCCATGGCTTCAACTTAAATAATGTTTTACAGTAACTCTAGGCATGCCAACTTTCTGCAAAGTCAGTCGCTACAAACCTACAAACTTCATGTGGCCATCAGATTAGCTCAAGAATAGTGCATAGAGAGCTTCATTGGAATTGGTTTATATGGCCAAGCAGCTGCATCCAAGTCTTACATCACCAAGCATGATGCAAAGCACCTGGATGCAGTGGTGTAAAGCATGGACTCTAGAGCAGTGGAGATGTCTTCTCTGGAGAGACAAATCATGTTTCTCCATCTGGCAATCTGATGGATGAGTCTGGATTTGGGGGTTGCCAGGAGAATGGTAGTGTAAAGTTTGGTGTGTGTGTGTGTGTGTGTGGGGGGGGGGTATTTACGGTGTGTGTGTCTGGGGGGGTGGTATTTATGGTGTGGGGCTGTGTTTCAGGACTTGGGCTCGGCCACTTAGGCCCCGTCTACACAAGAACATTTTCAGTGGAAACTGTCGTTTGGGTCATTTTCATTTTTGAAAACATTTCAGAAACGATCTCATTTACATGCAGGCAGGCCACAAGTTGGTGGTGTGGATATAGGAGCTGCAAACATAGTGCACATACTGTATGCCAGTGCTTCCGTTTTCAAAAAGTATCTTTTTCACGCCGTTCTCGTGT
Source organism: Archocentrus centrarchus (assembly GCF_007364275.1). Classification (NCBI taxonomy): domain Eukaryota; kingdom Metazoa; phylum Chordata; class Actinopteri; order Cichliformes; family Cichlidae; genus Archocentrus; species Archocentrus centrarchus. The sequence continues at coordinate 7,057,657 of NC_044365.1, read as the reverse complement.
AAATGGCCCATTAGTTCCAGTGAAGGGAACTCTTAATGCTTCAACATACCATGATATTTCTGACAACTTCATGCTCCCAACTTTGCAGGAACAGTTTGGGGATGGCCCCTTCCTGTTCCGACATGACTGCACACCAGCGCGTAAAGCAAGATCCATAAAGACATGGATGAGTGAATTTGGTGTGGAAGAACTTGACTGGCCTGCACAGAGTCCTGCCCTTAGCCTGATAGAACACCTTTGGGATGAATTAGAACGGAGACTGTGAGCCAGGACTTCTCGTCCAACATCAGTGTCTGACCTCACAAATGTGCTTCTGGAAGAATGGCCAAAAATTCCCATAAACACTCCTAAACCTGTGGAAAGCCTAACTATATCATAACTATTACACGGGCAACACAGGGACCTGAAGAAGAAATTTGTTCCACTGCATGCAAATGTGTGAATGTGAATGACAATAAAGAATCCTTGAGAAGAGTTAAAGCTGTTATAGTTGCAAAGGGTGGGCCAACATCATTTTAAACCCCGTGGATTAAAAATGGGATTTCACTCAAGTTCATATGTGTGTGAAGGCAGACAAGCAAATACTTTTTGCAATATAGTGTGTTATAGAGAAGTTAATTCATTTATAATGTTATTATTCATAAAGAGAGAGGTCTAGTGATAAATTAAGGTTGCTGATACCAAAAAAGAAGAAAAACTAGCCATGCAGTTTGCCTTGTATTTGACCACTCAGTCAATTAATCCTTTATGTGCTAGAGGGTGGCTTTTGGGTTTTTATGCATTTCATTAGACTATAGAAGGGATGAGAAAGAGCAAGGTTAAAATACTGTTATTTGTTCTCCTCGAAATTAAGTTGGCGAGGAGCTGCATTAGTGCCTTCTATTGAATGCCACTGGTTGTCAGTCAGGATTTATATCAGCACCCAGAAGAAAACTGTTTAATTAGCATGGGACTAGCATTACAAGGAACCTCTGGTTAACAAAAAAAAAACACATTTTTTAATTTACAAAAGCCAAATATGGAAGATTTGCACAATATAAAGACCACCCACAGTCTTTACAGTCATAATACCTGAAGAACATAGTGTTCTACTGTATGCGCAGAGGGCATTCTCATTTGGCAGTAGTAGCTCTCCTGAGAAGCAAAACTTTAATACTTCTTGCAGTCCTGATTGCAAACTTTAGCTTTTGGAAAGCTGAAGCCTTGTTTCCTCCCTTTTTAGAGGGAGGGGGATTAAAAAAAATGAATGATGAAAAGCCCTCTTCATAGCTTATCCTGGCTACAAAAAAAGAAGACTTATCTTTTTTAGTAAGATTCCAATTTATGAAAGGCAAAACCTCACTGGCAGATGTGCTTTCCTTTTATCAGACTGACTTCTATTTGCCTTGGTTTATCTGCTAGCAGATATCCACGATGTGACAGAAATACATTTTACAACTGTAATGACAAGCAGACCAAATCCTGCGACAGAGTAACAGTCAGCAATCCTTTGTAGATGGTGTGCAGACTGCAAACTTGCACATTAGTCAGGGCCAGATAACAGTGTGCCCCACTTTTTTATAAACTGAAAACAAACACCCTCCTTAATACACAGAAAGCATCAGGAATTTGTAAATCATTCTCTCACCAAGAGCTGACCTGTCAATATTTCCAGTTTCCTGTCAGCAATCGATTTTGGGAAGAAAAAAAGAAACTCATTGGCTCCCCTGTGGGTGTCTCACTTCCAGTTAAATCCCACTTTTCTTTGTCATGTATGACAAATACTGCATAGAAGTAGAGTGTATACAGACTGAAACAGAATATAACAATGTCTCTGGGCACTTTAGGTGTTAAAGTGAATATCAAAGCTTTGGAAGAGCATGCTTTGCTTCTTTTCCTTCTGATCTTCTTTTCAGACCTGATGTCTCTTGATGGTTCACAAGTTCTCTCATGCCTGTCTGCTCTTCTTGTGACCTTTTCAAAGTTATACATACAAAATGAGATTTTTTTCCCTTCAGGAATCTACCATTTGAGAGCAATCCCATGACTTAGAAGACACTTTCCAGTGCTTTAAAGATTTCCAAATGCCCATTGAGATGTACTGTTCGTGATTTCTTTTCCTTTTTTGCCCTTTCTTCTCACTGTCCTTCTGCCTTACTGTTTTTTTTCTTTTTTTTTTTTTAGTCATTCCACCCTTCAGCTCTCATGCAACATCTAATATTAGGCCAAGATTTCAATTTGTTGTTTGACCTTTTCTCAGCTACGTTCTCAAGGAAAGTGCAAATAGCATTGTGCTTCCAGGACTTTAATTCTGGGTGCACTGCGCTTCTGACAAAAAAGTCCATCTCAATTCTTCAAGCTAATATTCCCTATCAACAGTGTCATATTTTTTGAAGCCTTGAAAATATAGATATTAATTACAGGTATTAGACACCCACCTCCCCAACATTAGGCTTTAAGTGATTTGTCTCTGCTGCCACCTCACCAAAACCTGTGAGGATAATTTGACTGTTTTACATGACCAATGGCATTTTCATCGTGCAAATGCAGCTTGGATCATAAATAAGCTTGTTAATTTTTGCCCTGCTGTTTGTGATGACAAATCACCCACCGTGTAAACATTGTCAACAGATTGCAAAATTACTCAAGCAAGGGCGTGCCTGATACTTCTGGGAGGTGTAATGGCGGAGCTGCGTCTGGCAATGGGATGCTAAGTGATGCAGGGCTTCATTCTTCTTAGCTCAGACTCGGAAAACAGCTTCATACATCATACTGGCACCCCTCCTCAGACAGATGTGTGCAGCGGAAAAGACGGAACACATGCGACTATTACCTCAGACGGATATCGCCCAAACAAAGCACACGATGGATTTGCCACAATCCCTGGGCTTGACAGGCTCCTGCAATAACAGGCCCCCCCATAAGTGCAATATGTGTATTTGTAAATGTGAGTGAGGGGGTGTGCATGCCTCCAATTGTGGTCTTATGTGCTCAGATTTATCAAATTCTATTCATTTGTTGAAACTGTTTTCATAAAGTCAGCATTTCCAATTAACCACTTTTGTGATTAAGTGGCAGTTACACAACAGAACTCACACTGTCAACAAGGTCATGGTTATGTGCACCAATTTCTTCCCATCCACTCTTATTTCTCTATCCTTCTCCACATCTTTGAAAGAAGCAGATAAAATAAGATGAATGACCTAATATTCAGACAATATGTATATGGCTTTCAAAGCAAATGGGCTCATTGTGTCTGCTGAGATGCGATTACACTACGTTTTATTCTCACTCATGCCTCTTCTAGTTTCCCTGCCAGCTCAACAGTAGTGGTGTTGTTATAGTTGGAGGTTATAGGTGAGAAGTGGTAGGCAGGGGTTGTTTGGTTTTATGATATAGCTGCAATAATATGGGCAGAAAAAATGAGTTTTTTACACTGTTGCATCATCGAAAGTTGTGCTTTGACAAAAACCAGAAAGCAGTGATGAATACAAAAAAGAAATTCCTCTGTAAGCACAGTGCTGCTCGGTTTCAAGATGTAGGTTTAACTGCTTAATATTATCAGCAACCTGGGCAATGCCATTTAGGGCTAGGGATACATTAAAATTCATTTCTTTCTATAGGATTTTTGTCTATTTGGAATGCACCATATGGAAGCACTTCTAACAGGAAAAAAATCAATATATGAGACTAAATTTTGAAAGATAATGTCTTCTAGTTTCTAATAATGCTAATCCTACCCCCAACCCAAAACAGGTTGACTTGGTGAATGTTAAAGGTTAAGGTTCAATCAACTGAGCAACAACCTGATTAAAGCACAACCTTTACTATATGGATCAGCATCTTTGAACTTGTGAAAGCTGCTCAGAAACCAGCACACTGTACGAGTGTACGTTCTGATTCCAAAACCATAGTTTCACCACGGTCTGAATTTCTTTCTAATATAGCAAATAATGAATGTTTCTTTACAATTGCAAAAAAAAAAAATGCTGGTGGTATTTTACTGAAAGAACAATTATTTCCTGAATGATGGAGTTTTGTTTGATAAAATCAGCCACAGCTATGAGTCTGGAGTGCTTCACATATCAATTATCTACTCGAGTGTTTCTCAAACTGTGGGGTGCGCCCCACTGATGGGGTGCAGGGTCATGGCAGGTGGGGCACGAACAACCTGGGAAAAAAAGTCGTGTGGAACAAATGTTGAACATCAGATTAATTCTCACAAGGAAACGTTAGCAGGTACATTAGTACAGTGACTAGCGAAACTCTCCACCATCACTGTCTGCTGTGTACATAAAGCCTTTGTGCTGCCACTTCACAAAAATTGAAAATTAGCTAAAAAATAAATAAATATACGTTAGCTAATTAGACAAACATCAGATGTGTGTTTTCCTCTGCTTATTCTCTGGTATCTATAGTTAATCTGGAGTCCCTCATTATTTCTTATAAACAGCAATCTAAAAAAATAATTCTTGAAGACATTAATTTTAATGTGATTTTTCCAATTGTAAGATTTGACCAAATAATCACCACAAAATAAAATAAATGCTTATATGAAATAAAAGTTTAAGAAATAAAATAGGCACTTAAGATGTTTTTTATTAATTTATTTGATTTTTTTTCGTCAGTTTTACAAATCATTTAATTTGATTTCAATGCAGAATGTAAAAGTAAAATATATATTTAGAATGATAAACAAAGGGTACATCAAACAACACAATAAGCAATACATGTAAGCAAGAAATGTAAGCTAGTTTTAAACTCTGGATATAAATTAACAGTTTTGCTCAAATCTGGCATCTATATATTTTATATTGATGTCCATTAGCATGCACTGGCCAAAAAAAGCCAAGAAGAAAAAAAAAAAAAAATCATCAGCTTGTTCCTGATGAGCACTTTCTTCAGCAGTCAACAACAAGTACAGAAATGGTTCCAACAAGCAGGATAAAGTTAAAGACAAAGGTTCAACTTCTGAGAAACACCCTCTGTCCATCAAACATTTTAAAAAATGGTTAAAAAAAAAAGACACCAATTTTACTTTTTGAGTCAATATTTTAAAAGGATTCTACCTCTTCATAGGTAATAAGAAAAAAACCCTAGAACATACAAAGGATCATGGTGATGTCTCAAAACAGTGAAGTACAAAAAAAAGAGACACTGCTGCACTCACAAACCAGTTATTTCCTTTGTCTTATGGAAGGCTTACTGCTGCAATGAGCAAAATGCAGTGCAGCATAGCATGCACTGAATAGTTTGCAGTGTTCTAAGTGTTAATATTTAATTCAAATTGATAAAGTTGGTTATTAAGATTTTTTTTATACGTGCTGATATAGCAGTAAGTACAGTATTTAATGGCTGCAGTGCTTTTTCATGGTTATATAATAAATACCAAGAGTTGCAGAATGTTCTTGCCATTTCAACTTTCAATAAGATAAATAAGAAAAGTGGTGTTTGGTCAATTATTTCCTTGTTGTAACAATGCTTCATGGCAATAAATCTTATATAATTGGAAAGCCTATTTATTTCTCCTTAAATGGTGCCACATTGTAATGAAAATGCATTTGCAGGTTCAACAGCTGAGTTGTGTATATGTGGTGCATGGATGAAAAACTTGCTAAATCTTCTTTGCAAATGCGGAACAACTTACTCTGCTACTGACTCTTGTTTGGTGTTGATTGGTGTCAAGCTTCTGGTACCCCAGGTGCTGATAGTCAGGCTTGCCATCATAGAAAGCAACCTCAATGCAGAGAGATATCAAAATGAGATTCTGCAACCAGTGGCAATAACATATCTCTAAACTCAGCTGTCCAAGATGACAACGCTCACCCCCACAGACTGGTTATAGACTACCTCCAGAATTTGGGCGGGGGGGTGGGGGGGTGGATAGAATGGCCTGATTGTAGTTCTGAGCTCAACCCCAGTGAACACCTGTAGGATCAGCTCAGGTGTGCTGTTCTTGCCAGAATGACTAACATAACCACACTGGCTGACTTGTGACCAGTGCTTGTTGAAAGATGCCATTCCACAGCAGTGTGTGACCAAGTTCGTGATCAGAATAAGGAGGCGGTGCCAGGCTGTTGCAGCGGCTTTTTATGGTTCTTCCACATGCTACTGAGGCTCCAGTTTGTTGAATTAAAAAACTGTTAAATTGTCAATATGTCTTGTTTCTTCAGACTTCAATCATCAATCCAAGAAACGACACCAAGAATCAGGATATGCTGTTTGGGAGAATAAGCTGCTTGGAATTGGCAAAAAAAGATTTGGCAAGTCTTTCATGGCCACATCCGACATACTCAGCTCTGCAGCTCAACTCACAAATGCATTTTCCTTACAAATGTGCCACCATTTACGGGGAAATAAACTTTCCAACAGTGTAAGATTTATTGCCAAGAAACATATAATATAGAGAAATAATTGACCAAACACAAATTTCCTTACTTTTTGTGACGGTTGTTACATTTTCATGTTTTAGTTAAAACAGGACATGATGTTGTGTGATAGTTTATTTTTTTTGTTTTTTTTTTCTACATACATAAATATATGCTCTACCGTAATAGCCCTGATTTTTATGTCATTACTTGCTGTGATTTTCGATTTTTAATGCAGTCAAGTTCTTTTTTATTGTTTTTATTTCAAATTAATAAGATTTTTTCATTACCACAAATACAAACGTGTGAGGCTTATGTTACTGAGCCACTGTCTATATTTTATAGAATTGGGTGTGGTGGGAACTGAGGAGGGCTTTAGTGCTAAACTCATCAAACTTCTGCAATCACATTTAATTGGAAATGCATTACAATGCACTCAAAAAAAGGAAATGTCACTGTTGTTCACTATAAAACATAGTATTATGTTTTGATTACTCAAAGACCATGAGTTATTTGCATCAACTTAAGTTAGTTGTATTGTTTGAAAGTAAAAATGTGCAATGTCAGGTTTACTTGGCTATGTTAAGTTTTCCCAACTCAACTCTGTAAAGTAAAAATTACATAAAACGGAAAGCACTTCATTAATAGGGTGGTTTGTCCATTTCAGGACACCGTATTTCCTCTTTAATCTCGCTTGTTCACAGTCACATGATTATCCCGCTTGTCAATGCAAATGGAGATACACGGCTCTGCAAAATCCGCTGTCATCCTTTGAGTAAAGGTAAGTAAATATCTCTTTATTACTAATACTTCATATAGCAAATAGTTTTATGTGTTTTGTATGCGTTAAATTGTGGTGAGGCTGAGGTAAAGGGGGGAACCATGCTAATTCGTTACTCTTACTCTGTTTTGCTAACTCTGCTACCAGATGTAAAAAAACATTGAAAAGTCAACTCACTGAAGCGACTGATTATCAAATACGCATTACTATGTATTTGTGTAGTTTTGTAAAGTTGTGACGATTCTGATAGCAGTATCGTAAACGCCACCAATACAAATTGGCACCCCTAGCTCCATTAGCGCCATTAGCTAACGTTAGCTCTGTTGGCACCGTTAGTGAGTCAGCTTATGGATATGTTGACTTCGATGTTTTTACTCTAATATCACTTTCTTTTTCCAACAGATATGAATGTGGTCTTGTAAAAACTGTGGGATGACTGCATCGACAAGAATCCATCTACTAAACACTACAGGTTGGCTCATGGCAATTTCAGCAGCAGACGCCCATACCCATGCATTTATTCTGATTGCCCTTGTGTATTTAAAACTTGGAATGCCCTTCATAGTCATTTAAGTATGTCACATACTAACCAAAGTGTTGAAAACTGTGTTACTTCAGCTACATTTAATTGTCAGTTGTGTCCCATAACTTGCATAGCATCAGCTGTCATCATAATGTGGGCTTTTTAATTGGTTAAAAAATGTATAAAGTGTGAGAGTTGTTAAGCAAATTAGTTCAAGCATAAATTATTTCAGAAGTTGTGTAGATGGTAGATGTAATTTTCTATTTTAAACCAATTTTGATACACTGAGGGTCAACACATAGGTATTCTACACACTGGGTATTCTAGATTAGAATCACTGAAGATTTGTACTACATTAGGGTTTGGAAATATATCTAGCAATATGAAACAGATGTTATATGTTTTGGAATTTGATATGTAATCTTGTGATATTACTTGTGGAAGACTTTTAAGCTGTATGATAACCTTTTTCTGTACTTCTTTTTTGTCTTTTTTGAAATACTTACCTAGATAAGTGCTGAGTTCACTTGCATTACCACCATCCCACTTATCAGTTTATGGCGCAGCTGGGCCACTACTGACAGATTCTCAGCAAGAAAGGAGGAGCAGTAGGACACAAAATCAAAAACTTTATGGCTGTTATTTGACAAGGTTTGTGTATAATTACTTGCATACTAAAGTTGCTGCAGATAGTTTGCATAATTATTCTGCCACCCCACCATCCACCTTTACACTAAGACAAGTCACATAAGACTGTAGTGGGCTTTCACACTTATCCCTGCCCTTGTTGTTAACTGATAAGTGCACCTGTAGCTAAATGGGATTTTATGAATGAATGAGTGACCTCTGCATTAAAGCTGGCTGGCCAGCAGTTGATATCTGTGTCAGGGATCACTTTTAGGAACTTTTCCATGTTCCTAATGTCAGTGACTTGTTTATGCAGTATATTTCCTGTTTCGTTTTGCAGAACGACTACATTGCAACAAGAAGATCTTGTAGCCTCCAAGCACTACCTTTGTATCTCAACGAAGACCCTGAAAAGCTAGTGAAAGAGTACGGAGTAAGTGTCAGTTCTTTTTAAAAGGGACATTTTCATTCATGGTTGTGCTAAATAAGTTCTCATCAAGGTGTCAAATTTTGTAATTCACTCACCAAGATTCAATACCTTTGTGATGGAGAGTTGTTAAGTTTTACCACCACATTCATTTTCATTGGGCCTACAAATATCAGACAATATATGATTTGCTAACTTTGATGAACCTACCCATTACCAGTTATTTTTTTAGAAGTTTTTTTTCCTTAATAGTGTTTACATTTATCCCCAAAACTTTTTTTTGTTTATTTGTTTTGTTTAGTTAACTCAGGGGTGTCTAAAGTCAGTCCTCAAGTATCCTGCATGTCTTAGTTCTCTCCCTGGTTCAACACACCTGGATCATGGCTCATTAGCAGGTCTCTGCAGAACATTGACGTACTAAGGAAGTAGTTGCAGGGTGTTGAACCAGGGAGACTGAAGACTGACTTCATTTATTATTGGAGTCAGTTATCAAGAAGAATATAAAAATGGTGCAAGCTTCATCTGAATTACACACTTGGACAAATTGTTGGCAATCCTCTATTAGTGAACAAAATCAGTCATTGAAATAACTTGAAACAGACAAAAGTAATTAAAGTTTTTACTGAAAATTTACCAGTGACAGTGCTTTTGAATTGTGGATCATGAAAAACAAACTAGACAAAAATTGTGGTATTTGTAATTTAATGTTTTGATGCTCAACCTTTTGAGGCAGTAACTGCTATCAAACAACTTCTGTGACTGTTGATGAGACTTCTGCACCTGTCCACAGGTATTCTGGACCACTCTTTGTTTGTCAATCTGCTCCAGTTGTCTCAGGTTTGAAGGGTGCCTTCTCCATGTTTCAGCTCCTTCTACAGATGTTCAATAGAATTTAGATCAGGGCTCATAGAAGGCCAGTGCAGAACAGTCCAATGTTTAGCTCTTAGCCATTCTTTGGTGAGTTTAGCTGTGTGTTTTGAGTCATTATCCTGTTGGAAGGCCTGCAACTGAGACCAAGCTTTCTGACACTAGGCATGGGACAACTTTCTCCTTCACTTCCTGTGGTCCATTTTCATTGTGATACACACACACCTCGTCACAAAACAGCACAGTGACGACTTTGCACCCTTTAAATAGGAGACTGACTGGTTACAAGCTTGAAGACACCTGTAATGCTAATTAGAGGACACACCTTAGTTTAACATGTCCCTGTGGTCAAATTAGTTTCAATCTTTTCTAGATGTTCCATTTTTGTCCAGGCCTGTTTCTCCAGTTTGGTTTTTAAATGATTCTGTTGAACCACAAATTAAAAGCAGTGCCTGATTTTAATTGGTTAAATTTCAATAAGTTTTTATTTATTATTACTTTTGTCCATTTTAAATTATTTCAGAGACCATTGTGGATGTTTTGGTCATTAAGGAGGGGTACCAATAATTTTATCCACGTGTGTATATGCTTTCAGTGAGAGAGGTTTTATTAAATTATCTTGTCTATTTTTATCTGTTTTTAGAGTGAGAACCCTGATGAAACCCAGGCAGATTTGGATCAGATGGTCATCGGCACCTATGTGATTAAACACCCAGGTGAAGATGTTGATCAGTCCCCAGAAGATGTTGGCATCATAGTTGAAGGTGTGCAGGTGCTCAATGAACTCAAAGATGTCACCACTTCTTGTGCCTTACTGTTTGGGATCATCTACGACCTGAACCTGAGCATTCTGACCTCAGGTACACTTTTAAATTCATCCAAAAGATCCTGATGGAACTTGATACACACAGACTTTTAAACAAAATCCAGGTACTCAAAAATAAACTGCTGGAATAATGCATGAAATCATTATGGGGGCTGTTCAGTGTGCTGAAAAGTTTTTGTTATCCTGTTAACTTGAGCAGTAGTTTGGGTTGTCTGTTAACCTTTTTTATTTCTTACGTTACTGTTTAACCTTGAAGGTTACAAGTTTCAAATTGAAATCTAAGGTAGTAGTATCAACCTACTGACCTGAGACCATACGACTCTGTTAAGAGTTTACGTTGGGCAGCAGACAAAACATTGTTTTGAGGTTTATTCTTTTTTTTTTTTTTTTTTTTTCTCATGTGTCAGATTGTTGTTACAGCACTTTCAGTTGTATTAAGATACCTCATTGTAGCCACTTAGCTGTAATGGGTAAAAAAAATTCTCCTACAAAGACACTTTACCATAGTGTGGATGTTCTGCTGCTATTTGAACTAGTTGAAGCTTGTGTGGAGCTAAGAGTTCTGAAAAGGTTATTGAAAGTTTAAAAAATACTGTGATGCTTAACTTTATAATTGTAATTTTTTTTTATAAATACAAAGCATTTTTATACTTTATTATTTTGAGTGTTTTTGTAAAACAAGATGATGTTATTCTTAGTATTTAATAAAGTGCTGTTTTGCAAAGTTGTGTTTTTTTCCTCCCTCTGTTAACAGTTCTTTTTCTATTTAACATGATTTTAAGTTGACAAAAGAAACTCATTTAGGATTAACTTAACTATATCAAGTTGCTCTTACTCAGCAATCCTGTATTGCTTTAATGTGTATCCAGTTAATTCTCTGAACTCAACTATGTCACATACATTTAACATAGTTTTCATACATAAAATGAAAGTAACCACATTAAGTTTAAATTACTCAAGTCCCTTTTGTACAGTTTACTTAAGTCTTTTGAGTAAATCATACAGAAACCTGTTACTTAACACCTACTTAAAAAAGTTACGTGGAACCACTTGACACAACATTTTTAAGTAAGTCCATTATATTTTTTTTTTTTGAGTGTGGGACCAGATAGATTTTTCATCCAAAGTAGGTGAAAATCCAACTTTAGGTCATGATTTTTATTGGAATCTTACTTTTTTTTGGAACTTTCTGAATTGGATCTCAGTAATGTGTTTTTGTTACTGCAGCCTGTTTCTGAGTCCTGCATCCTGCTGACAGTCTTGACAGTCTATCTATGTAGTTATATTTAGAAAAATGCTTGTTTTCAGTGGGATCCCAAATACAGGGCCTGGTCTTTCCACTGGAGGAAAATGGAATCCAATTACTTAATGCTGACAACACAGAAAACCTTTTAAAGGTAATTTACTGTCACATTACAAAACAGATTCTTCTCAGTGAATAACAGAACATTACTTTTTTTTTTTTTAAGCAAAAAATTAAAGTATAATCAGCAAACCGGGATATTTAATGATATATTAAAATACTGAACTGTGTTTGACACAGTACCAATTAGTTAATGGATAAAATAAAATAATATTTTATTTTTTTTCCTTGAATCTGTATTCAAAATCTTGCAGCTGATATACAACCGTGACTCTACAGACCAATGCTCATTCGTGGAGAGTGAACACTTTTGCTAATCATCATTGCATGTGGTGGCTCTGCAACTCAGTTTTCAAGGTTGTGTAGACGAGGGCCAAATGAGTCAAATTACCTGCTAATAAAATTGGCTAGCATTTAAATATAAGGGATGTTATAACTTTGTTTTCTTGTGCTTGTTGTGAAACTGAATATTAAGACTTAACATATGAGATAAGTAGTGTAGCTTTAATTCTTCCAATTTGCATGACATCCTTTGCAGGTTGATTGATTTACTTCAATGTCTTTTTGTTGACTGTGTCTTAGAACAAGTGCATGAGACATGTTTCTGTTTCATTTGATGGCCTCCACCCATTGGCCCTTAAGGTCTCTGAGTGCTTGGTGGCACAAGCCTTCTATAGCTGGTCTCTGCCACCATAAGTATTACATTTTGCAAAGCATGAACTGCAGGTCTGGTCAGTATTAAACAAAACAACTTGAAAACCTTTAAAAAACAAACAAACAAACAAATAAATAAATAAAAAGCAAATAGTTTTTGATGTCTCATAATTATTATTTTATGTTCCCCGAATTCTAAGACTTGTAAGAATAAATTAATAAAAACAAAATTTCTATATTCTGATTGCCAGGGTTTAGAGTTAGGGTTGGGATTGTCAACGATGATGACTTAGACCTCAGGTGGTGTAGGGGTTAGTGCTGTCCCCTCACAACGGGACCATTCTGGGTTTGAACCTGCTGTCCAGCTGCAGCCTTTCTGTGTGAACTTTGCACTTTCTCCCTGTGACTGTGTGAGTTCACTGCAGGCACCCCAACTTTTCCCATTATGTGAATTGATGAATTTAAATTCACCGTAAGTTTGTGAACTTTGCCTATTTCTCAGTTATTGATGTGATAGACTGGTGAATTTTCCAGGAAGTAAGCCAGATCTTGCCCTATGACAGCTGGGATAGGCTCCAGCCACTACCAAACCTGATTTGGCGGAGTTTTCTGGTTCTTGTAAGTTCTTGTCTTAAATGATGAATTAAAAATTAAAAGGTTAATATAACCTATGCAAATGGGTGAGAAGGGCAAAGTAGTATAGATCAATTTGAACTGTCCAACCTCTGTGTACACAAGAAGTTTCTGCTCCAGTTTTTGCACATATAATCCCTTCTTTTAATTAAGACCCTAGGTCTCAAACAGCAAACGCGTTTTACACCCTTCACTTCAACTCTCCCTCAAATCAATAACCTGGTTTCCACTGGACAGATAAAGCTGGTTTTAATGCAGCACAGAAATGAGCGTAATTTTTAACATCTCAGCATAACTGTTAAGCAAAGCTTTGGTTTGAGATGAAGTGAAAGGAGGAGGTGGAGTACTGAGACACATAGCCAGTGACTGAGCATTATTTTAAAACACTATTCTAATCCTTTCAGCAACGCAGCTGGAGTCCAAGTTAGAAGGAGAGATACAGCTTAGTTCTCAGGTTCAGGTTATTTTAAGACATAAGAGACCTCATTTTCAAAGGAATGGTAAAATGAGAGGGAAGAGGTTGGGGCCTGAATAGAAGGATAATTAGGTATTCTCTGCAACAGTAATTATCCTTGTTGTTTTTGACAGAAGTAGTAGTAAGGGCTTGTCTTGCTTTGCTTCCAACTACTTGCAGATGTGTATCTCTTCTCATTTTATTCATGAGAATATTTGAGTTTCTGGCTCCTCTGAGTCTTGCCACATTTCATTATTTCATCATTCTGTCAATAGTGGTAAACAGCACAGCATGAATGAAAAAAAAATGAGTTCAGTCATCTGCACATATAATATCAGATTATGAGGAAATGTACACTCTGAGTGAAATCAGTTAAAAACCCAAAGGGTAAATTAATCCTTTCAAATACTTGGCGACAGCTGATATACTAAAGATCAGTATCAATCAAAAGAATTGTCCCTATCATTTTGCTCATTCACACTTTGATTCATCTTCATAGGTCATGATAAAAGGTCTGCATGAAGGATGTCATAAACGGAAAGCAATTTTGAAACTGGTTCTTGAGAGAACTTCAAAATTCTAGTCTGAGCCTGCCAGAGACACCTATCAAATCTGTGAGGATGACTGGGAATTGAAGCGATGAATTGAGTGTCTGGCAGCTCGAGTTTAAATTTGTTCCTGTCGATACAGATTGAGCAGACTGATGTACTGGATTATTTGCTAAAGAAACAAAAGAAAACAGTTACAGATCAAACAAAAACAGAACATTATCCAAGCAGATGCACAATAGCTTTTAAAGGGCAGCTTGCACCAAAGTTAGTGACATGGCTGCATTTGATTGACAAAGAAAAAAAATGGAGTGGGGATATGAAACTATGTAATTATAGATGTAATTTAACTAAGAGAAAGGTAATGACAATGTAGATAAAATGCTATGTTCACTCCCTCACAGCATAATGAGTTGGAAGCATTTACTCACACAAATACACCACAAATATATGAAAAAGAAATACCTCATAGCTGAAGAACTCCCTTAAAAGAATATTAATGCTATGGGTGGAGCCTGAGCATTTTTTAATTACAGACTGATGATTTATTTTCTGATCTGTGTGTATATCACAGAAATTCTTTCTTTAGAATCTCAGGTAAATTCACTTGGAAATACAGTCTCTTTATTGTTGCTTTGCTAATTTCTAAACCTGAACTGATATTTCCACTCACATGCACTACACCTGAAATAGAGCAGAATGTCCTGATTAAAAAAAACAAAACAAAAGAGACAAAAACAAAATGGGCCTAATTGCTATTAGCAGATATCTGCATACAGACATAGTCTAAACAATCTGTAGGAATGAGAGAGCATTCTTGGTACTGGAAGCCTTTCTGCTTCCATTTGTAGTCTGTTTGTCATCCAACAGTTTTCTTAAATATCTAACTTTAAGTTATTTAAATACACTATGTCCATTTTGTAAGTTGTAGTCATCATTAAAGTCAGCAGACTTTTTTCAGTTACTAACAATTTGTTAGTCAAAAGTTGTCAGCCAATAAGTCTGCAGTGTCCCTTGGTTTCGCAGAGAGATCATGGTTTTAAAAAAGCTAGGATGGCAACTCTTGCTGGAGGCTTCACACCAGGACTCCACTAACAAATGGGTGATGTCACTGTGGCTATATTCATCCAATGAATACATTTGAAACGGGAGCAAACGGAAGGACTGTAAATGAACAGCAAAGTGCTTCAGAAGCTTTTAGCCAACCATGTCTCAACTGCCTGAAGGAAATTTTGTGGTTGTTGCTGCTGGAATACCAACATAGTGGAATTTCCAAAAAAAGGAAAAAAAAATAAATAAATCTTACGTAGGGCTAAGTGCTTTGCTCAGGTTATGAAATAAAAAAGAAGAGTACAGGACATTTGGCCTGTGGTATGGCTGCCACAGCCACCTCAGATCTCAGTGCACATGGATGTAGCGCTGAATAAATTATATATATATATATATATACACATATATACAAGGCCAATTACCAAAAGATACTATGGACAATCCATACTTTGACCATCCTTAACTAAGTTAAGTGCTGACTGTCTACCAGTCAGACACATTCACAACACTGGCGTCGGAGAGCAACTTGTTGTTCGGTAACTTGCCCAAGGATATACAGCCCAGAGGAGCCAGGAATCGAACTGCCAACATACCAATTAGTAGGTGACCTGCTCTACCTCCTGAGCCACAGCCAGCCCAACCACATCTGTAAGTATCAGGTAGTGAGAGTGTACAGAAACAAATGAGTAAATCTTGCACACGGCAGTCTGTCTTTGAAATAATTACCCCACCTGACGGGCTGTGGTGAATTTAGGAAACAACACCCCACCACCACACACACACGTGCACACACACACACACACACACACACACACAGACTTCCCCCAACCCCACACCCCTTCTTCCACGTCATATCATTTGTTACACTTTCCTTTTCATCATATTTAAAGCTTGCTTTCAAAAGACCACATGATGAGCATGCAATTAATTTCATTTTTCAAGTGGTAATGAAAGTACTTTCAAACAAAATGTGGAAGTCACTGCCAGACACCCAACCCCTGTCTGCTGTATGAAGAACAAAAGTAAATTCCTCCTAAGATGAATTCCATTAAATTTCATTTCAGTTTTATTTTCTCTTAAATCAGGAAAGTCTTTGGTTTTATTTGTGTATCAAATGGGTTAAAACTCCTCTTGATAACGTTGATGCTGCAAATAGTTTTGTTGATCAGTGTGGGCTGGCAAACATGAACTGCAATGTTCCTGCTGTTTTGATGTTTCCCGATAAACTGATAGGTTATAAGCCTCAGTTTCAATGGTGAACAGGTGGAAAGAGAGGTGCAAGCAGGTGTCATTAAAGTGAGGCAGCACAGTCAGTTTAGTTAACTAGGAGAGATGGTTTTGGTCTAGTATACTTGTACTGAGAAAACAAACAAACAAACAAAAACACAATAGTAAAAGCACCACAGTACCTGCTGTCTACAGATTTTTTTTTTTATTGTATGAACAACTTCAGTGATTTGAAAGGAGGATGTCAGAGTACAGTACCACATATTTCTGTTTTTTTTTACCTTCATTTAATCACATGCAAGTAGAACCAAGCTGTTACAGAATAAGCAAAAACAGCTGTAGAAGCACGAGCTGTAACGTAACTGAGTATCCACATTTGATTGCTAGAACTCATTAATGTGTGTTCTAACTTTTCCAGCTTTATTTGATCTGTTCCCCGTTCACGGATTTAAGTTTTATTCTTGAAATATCACATTCTGCAATGTGATGCAACCCTTTCCAATATGAGATGAATTAAAAGTGGGAGTTGTATTCGTGGGATCATGAGCTTTACCAAATCAGTTTTTTCATTGTCTTTTTTCTAATTAGCTGTCAATGACACGCTTGTCGTGTCATTGTGGTTAGTCTTTCAGAGTGAGGAGATCAGTGACTCACCATACCCTCTGCTGCTGGCTCTGAGGTTTACTGCTCTGTGGGAATTTAGCCACCTTTCTACATTTAGTGAATGTAACATGGATTGATGTACTTTCATGGCTGCTTTCCAGCATCTGGCTGTACTATACAAGCAGAGCAAGCTATTCTGTTCTTGTCTTTGTAATTTTTTTAAGCTCATCATCTGCTTAAAAAAATTGCAATAGTTGACTGCAACCGTTGACCTAATATAACAACTATAGTAAAAGATTTACTGCAAATCATTAAGTTGAGTACTGAGCAAACCGAGTAATAGGAAGTTGAGGCAAAAGGTTGAGTAAATGGTGCATGCCAGCTAGCAGACAAAAATGAATACAAGTCCTCAGGCAAACAGGCCTAGAGACTGGTTGGCTCTCCCCTGGCAACCTCTGGTTACTAGGGAAATATTTACACTTATATGTACACTTACCCGTTCATATGAATGGGGGTGTCCAAACTTTTGACTGGTACTGTAAATTGTGCCTATGTTGCTAAAACCACCAAAAAAGGGTTTAACTTTTACTTTGAAAGCAAACGGTCTCTATTTCTGGGTTTATGTCACACTTTTCATGGTTTTACAACCACTTAGTAGTGGTTATTAGTGAGTGTTTGTGGACAATGTGCTGCATTTGCCCATAGTTTGTATGGAAAACACCAATCTGCTAGCTACTAAAGCAATCACAGGGAGGTTTCTGGTGCAGCATGTCATACTTTTTTGTGACAGATTTCACCTACCAGCAATCACATGCCAACCAGTCAGGGAATACACATTTTCCCCTGGTGGCTAGTGGTTACGAGACAATCATCTGGTCTCAGCAATTTCACAGCAACTACCAGCAACCATTTACAGCTGGCTAGATAATAATAATTTTTTTCCCCAATGGCAAGTGGTTGCCAGAAAATTGCCAAATGGTCTCTAACCTTTGTGAGTGAGGCCAAAATTAAGCAGCAATTTGCAGGGCTGGCTCCAAAACAAGTCAATCGTCATACATTCCCATTCACAACAGCACTAAAAAGCATGTTTATTTCTCTGTGAATAATTTCACACCGATTAACAACTGTATAGTGGGAGTTTTTTTTTTTTTTTTTGTAACTCACCTATGTTTAGGCCACTTTGACAATCAATGACTCTCTAGGCCTCACCTCCATTTAGCAACTAAACAGGACCTTTACTTCATTTGCTATTGGTGCCTTTTGGAGTATTAATGGAATGATCAAATTCAAAAGAAAAATGTGTTTTTTTTTTTTTTTTTTGTATATTTACAGCCCATCAAAGAAGTCTCTGCTCCATTTTTAATGAGTGAAATACTTACATTTTTATGAGTCTGTTATGTAGCACTAATTAACAGGTACCTGCGTCCGTGTGTTGCACTTATACTGTTTATGAATACAGCTTGTTAACCTAGCATTTTCTGATAACCTCACCTTTTTATTTAAGTATGGTAATTTCTGTCCCAAACAAACCAACATTGCAGCAGCTAACATGCTAATGTTGAGGCTTCAAATTCAAATCCATCTTTCATGTACAGTTTATGAACTCAAGCATAAGAAAAGCTCAGTTAGTCCCAAAGAACTCAAACTAGGCTAAGATCACTTACTTGATAAAAAATATATAGATATATTTTAGAGGTAGATGTATTACAGGGAGAGGACAGGTGACAAGAAGCACCTGTGCCAGGTGATCAATATTTATGAAATACAAATCAAACAAACATTCAAATATAGAGGTATAAACACAGGACAACAGGAGACAAAGGGGAAGGAGAAAACAAGGAAACACAAAACTGAAGATCAAGAGAAAAAATGAGCTCAAATAAGCCTTTAAAAAATATACAAAATCCATTGTTATGAAGCTGATAACAAAGCAGTGACAAAATGTACTTAGTTACTCAGTTAGTTCCATTACTTTAATTTTTCATCCCATCTTTTGTTAATGGTGACACAACTCAAGACATCACATCCAGTGTACCTCCAGTCCCAGTCCTACAGTAAGCATCCCAGCACATCAGTTTATTAACAAGCCTACTACTATCCACAATGCAGCAGTAATGTGGCATAACCTGAATATGTAAGTCATTGACGACTAGAACTTTTCCAGATTGTGTTTCTTAACGGTACACATAGCTGAAAAAAAAAAAAAAAAATCACATTACTGTAAAGCATCACAAAGAAATGCTTTGCTGAACAAACACTCAGTGTGCTCTGCATTGTGAAACAAATTATTTATTCATTTATTTACCTACTCCAGTCCAAGATGCACAGCGTTCTGGTAAGGGGCCAAGGGTGTACACACTGGGATATGGTGAACTTAGGCTGCACACAGACCCTAGTCCACCAGAGCCTGGTTTGCCTCAGCGCATTGGTGGAAGCAGAGTGGGTCGACATTAAATGTGTACATGTTGATGTTCATGAATGTCCAAATGGGGCAAAAATACAGACATTCTGTACTTAAGTAGAAGTACAGAATGTACTCTTAAAAAAAAAAAAAAGTACAGGCTCTGAAATGTACTTAAAATAAGAAGTAAAAGTAACTCTTTGGAGGACGTTTCTACCAGCTATTTTTTGTGTAAAGCTAACTGAACCACATTATATATTGTTGTAATAATATAAAACGTTTGTGCTTTATTGTGTATATATTGTTGTAATAATATAAAACTTTTGTGCTTTCACAAAAGTTAGGGACATGTCCCATCTGTGCTCCACTAAGTGGTGACATGAGGTTATCTGACACTGCTTCCAGGGAGGGGGAATCCGCTGAACCTTTTCAGGAGGTTCCATTGGCTCCCCTGAATCACCCCACAGCAGCTTTTCCACAGCAGCAGTCTCATGTTGATACCCTATGCTCAGCATTTGACCAAGTGATGAAAAGACCTACTGCTATTTTGCAATTATTAGGGACAGAGTGTACTGAGTGAGTCATGAAATTCCAAGGAGGAAAACACCCAAAAAGTCGATGGGAATTTATTTCCAAGCCAGCTTGTTATAACCAGATGGCTGGTTACATGGGATATGATAAAACTCTGGCTTAAATTATGATTCTGTTGGCCAGGTGTCTGAGGGGATGTGTGCTGGTGGTGTGCATCCAGCTCAGAGTCCTTCAATCTATCTTATTCCGCTTATTCACTGCAGGATTGCGATAGGGCAAGAGCCAGGGTACACCCTGGACAGATCACCAGTCTGTTGCACGGCTAACACAGAGAGACAGACAACCATTTGCTCTTATGGGCATTTTAGTCTTTGGGTTGCTGGAGGAAGCCAGAGTACCTTATGAGAACCCACGCAGACACAGGGAGAATATACAAACTCCACACAGAAAGGCCCTTCCCAGATGGTGGATTCAAACCCAGGACTTTCTTGCTGTAAAGCAACAGTACTAACCACCGCACCACCTGCTCAGAATATCATTTATTGAACCCTCCATTTCAGCTTGGTATACTGTAGCACAGTCACGAACAAGTGCCTGACAATCTGGTGGTCATTATTACCTTCTAGTACACCCATTCACCCTCTGTTCAGACCACACTCCGCTGCAGTGGCTGGAAGGCACCCCAGCCTATGTTGGGTGGTGGGGGTATGTGGCGGTGTGCTTGTGGCTCAGCTGCAGGGAAAGAGGTGGAGTTGAGGATTCGGGGGGCAGTGCCAGGAGAGGCTGGCTCGCTGGAATTGCCCATTAGCAGCATGGGTCTCCAGAAGTTTAAAGGGACAGACACTAACTACAGCTTAAATATTTAATGGTTGAAAGCCAAAGCCACATGTTTTATGAGCTTATTGAAAACACGTTATTTCAAAGTTTATAGAAAACATATTATGATGCAAAGGACAGCCTCTCTGAACCATGTAGATACCATTCAACTGCCCATGATACTTAGAGCTCTTTTCATAAATCTTGCCCAAAATGTCTTTGGGAAAAAAAAATGTAGGAATATGCTCAAAATCACCAGCAGAAATATATATATATATTTATGTTGACTGTAATTACTGAAGGCCAGTATGCTGCATGGAGCTTATTTACTCCTCTGAGTTGTTATTCAGGTCCCTGGCTGTACTTTTATTGTCTGTGCTGTCTCCCAGCACTTTAAAGCTGCTCTCAGCGGTGCTGTCTGAGTGACCGCAGCTTGAACCAAAGCCAAGATCAGGAATTATTTATCTTAAAGCTACCCTCCCTGCTCACCCAGACCTTCGCATCACTGTGCAGCCAGACTGCTGCCACCTCTGCAACCCCACTGCTGGCGCGACACATGAGGAGTTGTCTTTTCAACAAAAGCAGCTGGACTGATCTGAAGAAAAAGTGCTGGTGATAGGAGGGGATAAAGGTTCTAACCATGACAGTGACATTTCTGATTCTCCCTGCACAGAAATGACATTTGCATCAGTAGTGAATTTCCCATACACTGCAGTTCTACCTACATGTGACATTCCTGTACTTTGCTGTCCTTTTACATTTTCCTGAATTTGGATACTGCTGACTTATTTTTTATTTTATTTTTATTTGGCTTGGGCAGCTCAGTTTAAAAAAAAAAACAAAAAAAAAAAAACAGAATGAACAGGTGCATTATTATATTCTGCTAATTTCTTAAGGCACACATTAAGCCAATACTGATCAATGGATTTGAACAATTACTTTGTGTGCAGTTTATTTTGCTGTAAAACTCACCAGTAATGTTATTTTTTAAATAAATGTCACATAAAAGGTTAGATTTATGTATCCTTATTGATTTATATATTGTACTGGTATTTGAACTGAACCACACTAAAAGTCCAGTGTCTTTCAAATAGATAAGCAGTGTTTGGTGGACATCATCAGCTGTTGTGTCATTCTATGGAAATGTCTGTGTTTTCTGTTCATGGCCTTTACAAAATGTTACACTTAAAACATTTTAGGGTTACATAAAAGTACAGTTTATGTTCATGTTAAAATAAAACAGTATGTTATTTGAACAATTATTGAAAGATGTCTGCAGGACAAGCAGCAGACATCTTTCGAAATATTAAAGGACTGTTGGCGTCGCTATCAGGCAACCGTGAAAGATACTAAACGAGAGTATTTGTCAAATATTACTGTGGCAAATAGTCACAAGCCCCGTGTATTATTTGACATTATTGACTCTGTTTTGAATGTCCCTCAATCCACCGGTGCTGAGCCTTCAACTGAGGCTTGCGAAAAATTTCGAGATTTCTTTGTGGCAAAAGTGGAAAACGTTAGGGCTCTCATTCCACCTCCTACTTCTGACCAATCAGTCTCTGTCCCCTGCTCTGCTGCATTGTACCAGTTTGAGCCTGTCACTTTGTCTTTTTTAAAAGAGACTGTCGGTCACCTGAAGCCCTCAGGCTCCCCGGTTGATGTTATCCCACCTCAATTTTTTAAAGAGGTTTTTCCTGTATTAGGCCCAGCTGTTCTTGCCCTTATTAACAGCAGCCTGTCCTCTGGTGCGGTTCCTGATACTTTTAAGCATGCGAAAGTGTTACCATTGATTAAAAAACCTGGACTGGATTCCACTGTGCTGTCTAATTTTAGGCCTATTTCGAGGCTTCCATTTCTCTCTAAAATTCTGGAAAAGGTCGTGTATAGCCAGGTGAAAGCCTTTTTAGGCGTAAATGATATCCTTGAGGTCTTTCAGTCTGGCTTCAAGCCTCTTCATAGCACTGAGTCTGCCTTGCTAAGGGTTTTTAATGACATTTTCCTGGCCACAGATGCGGGTGACTGTGTGCTTTTACTTCTTTTAGATCTGACAGCTGCTTTTGATACAGTGGACCACAATATTTTAATATCTCGTCTCGAGCGGTGTATAGGTATTCAGGGCACAGCGCTAGAGTGGTTTAGGTCCTACTTGACCCAGAGAACTTTTACTGTCTGCTTAAATGATTTTAAATCTTCCAGTGCTCCTTTGTCGTGTGGGGTGCCCCAGGGTTCAATTCTTGGACCATTGCTGTTTTCTCTATATTTGTTGCCCCTTGGTTCTATTTTCAGAAAGCATAAAATTGCTTTCCACTGTTACGCCGACGATACCCAGATTTACATGCCCCTAAAACACAGAGATGCAAACTCCATACAGACATTGACAAAGTGTCTCGATGAAGTCAAAGCTTGGTTGGCTTTGAACTTCCTGCATTTTAATGAAAATAAGACGGAGGCGATCGTTTTTGGTTCGGGAATCACTGGGGTGCCAACTTCTGTTGATCTGGGTCCTCTATCCCAGTATGTAAAACCCATGGTCACAAATCTGGGAGTTAAGATGGATGAGAGTCTTAGGTTAGAGGGTCAGATTACTGCTGTGGTGAAATCCAGTTTCTTTCACCTGAGACAGCTCGCCAAGATTAAAACCATCTTGTCGAAAAATCATTTTCAAGCAGTAATCCACGTCTTTGTTATGTCCCGGCTGGATTACTGTAACTCTTTGTATATTGGTGTAAACCAGTCCTCATTGGCTCGTCTTCAGCTGGTCCAGAACGCTGCCGCACGGCTTTTGACTGGAACACGTAAGAGGGAGCACGTTACCCGTTTTATCTTCATTGCACTGGTTGCCTGTTTATTTTAGAGTTCATTTTAAAATCCTTTTATTTGTTTTTAAGTCTTTAAATGGCCTTGCCCCATCGTACCTCTCTGAGTTACTGCATCTACACTCCCCTTCCCGCTCGCTCAGATCAACTGATAAATTGCTCTTGGACGTGCCGAGGACTAAGCGGAAGCTTAGGGGGGACAGAGCCTTTGCAGTGGTAGCCCCTAAACTATGGAACTCGCTCCCATTGCATATTAGACAGGTCTCTTCACTGACAACTTTTAAAACCTCTCTTAAGACCCACTTATTTCACCTGGCTTTTGACCAGGTTTGAGATGCTGATTTTAGTTGTTGTGTATTTATTTTGTATTTTAGTTCACCTAGTTATTTTATACTGTTTTATTATTTGATTCTTGATAAACTATGTATGTTATTGTTGCTTTTATCCTATGTTATTTTTATTTATTTATTTATTTTTATCTGCACTTCCCTTGTGTATTGTTGTCTTGTTTTCCTTGTTCAGCACTTTGGTCAGTGCTTGCTGTTTTTAAAGTGCTTTATAAATAAAATTGGCTTAGCTTCTTGAGCCATCAGTTTGACAACATTCTTGTAGATGTCCGAGCACCCAGAATTACTTGTCCCCACAGTCAAGTATGGAGGGCAAAAAACAATCAAGCTATCAAATATACATATATACATATACATAATAATGTAAAGTTAATATTAACAAATATATAGTGCAATGGTCCCCTGGAGGTGTGTCACTGGTGTTACCATGTAAGAAAAGTCTATTAACAAAACCTTACAGTCATGAATTCACTTGGCTTCCTTTTACATATTTCCTGAAGATCTAGTCAAAATTTCTCATGACAAGTCCACTTTATGGTTAAGATATAAAAGACTGTATCATTACTCATTTTAACTGTTCTTCAAATATTTTCATTGTTATAGCAAATAATATAGCAAACGTGTCATGGTCCCCTAGCTCTCCTGTGCTGGCTCACCACATTCTAGCTTTTTCTCCTTCTTGTAGCAGTCTTTCCTCTCAGTGTGAATGTGAGTTTCTGCTTTAACCCCAGCCTTTTGTTTCAGGCATAGGGTCTTTACCTGGTTCTCCGCACCTAGAGGTAATGATCACACATATTTGTAATCACTCATCAGCTACTATTTAAGTTGGAGGGATTCCTTCAGTTGATGCCTGATCGTTCTTGCTCAGCAGTGCGTCTCCTGTGCAGAAACCCCAGCGTGAGATGTTGGACAGGATCTCCTGTGGAGAGAAGGAAACTGGACGTACTTCTTCCACCTGGCCTCAGACCCCTCTGCATGAACCTTTTTGTTGTAAATAAACCCGTCAACTTGTTAGGACAAACTGGTTGCGCAAATGAACAAAGATCCAATCACACTTTAAACAAACCTGAGTGAAAATAATAAAAACAGTTAATCTCCTGATTTGTTGCATTATTATTATCATCATTATTAATAATATTATGATGTGATTCTGATACCAGAATCTAAAGCAGTGTTTTTCAAATAATCATTGCTTAAATAACTCATCTTTAGTGATTATGTGGCTTTAAAATCTGAAGAATTGGTATAAGCTGCTTTTCATAGTTTTATTTTTTACTAGTGTAAATTAGATATTTTTGGATTGTAGTCTGGATGGACACTATATTTAGACAATATCACTGTCTCTAGGGAATTACCGTACAGGCACTTTTAGTATTTATAAATGATATAGATTAAAGACTTGTGAGACAGCTGGTGGGTTAATCAATAACAAAAATACTGTTTAGTTGGAGCATCACTTGCCACTTTCAGACCATCTGTTTCCTGCACTCTTGCCTCATATTTGATCAATTCATGCTGATGGGGTTTTCTCACTATTCACTGATGTATGAATCAGAACTATCAGCTGCAAATGGAAAGACTCAATGTATATCTGACTTTCATTCTATTGTGTGACTGGAGATCTCAAAGACATTAATTAATTTCAATTCTACTTTATTTATATAGCGCTAAATCACAACAACAGTCACCTCAAGGCACTTTATACTGTAAGATAAAGATCCTACAATAATAGAGAGAAAACCCAACAATCAGAAGACCGCCTATGAGCAAGCACTTGGCAGCAGTGGGAAGTAAAATCTCCTCGATAAAAGGAAGAAACCTCTGGCAGAACCAAGCTTAGGGAGGAGCAGTCATCTACCATGACCGGTTTGGGGTTACGAGAAGGAGACAGGACAAAAGACATGCTGCGGAAGAGAGCCAGAATTTAATAGTAAGTAATGATTAAGTGAAAAGTAGTGTATAAACACACAGAGAAAGAGTGAAAAGAGATGAGTGAAGTAGAAATGCTCAGTGCTTAAAGGGAAGTTCTCAGCAGCATAGGCCTATTGCAGTGTAACCAAGGGCGGGTTCAGGGTCACCTAATCCAGCCTTAACTGTAAGTGTAATCAAAACAAAGAAAGTATAACTGTAAAAGTAGAGAGGCTGTCTCCAAAATCCAAACTGGGAGCCAGTTCCACAGAAGAGGGGCCTGAAAGCTGAAGGCTCTGCATCTCATTCTTTTTAAATACTCTAGGGACCAAACATAAGTCTGCAGTCCAAGAGCGACATGCTCTCTTGGGGTCATACGGTACTATAAGATCCAGCCTGATTATTCAAGACCTTGTATGTGAGAAGAAGGATTTTAAATTAAATTCTGGATTTAACAGGGAGCCAATGAAGAGAAGCCAATATGGGAGAAATCTGCTCTCTCTTTCTCATTTTGGATCAACTGAAGGTTTTTCAGGGACCTTTTAGAACAACATGATAATAATAAATTACAATAGTGCAAGCTTAGGAGTAATGAATGTCTTAACTAGTTTTTCAGCATCATTCTGAGAAAGGGTGTTTCTAATTTTAGAAATATTGCGCAAATGGAAGAAAGCAGTCGTACATATATGTGCATTGAAGGAAATATGCTGGTCAAAAATGACTCCAAGATTCCTCACAGTGCCAAGGTGGTGTCATCTGGAGTTAGATTTATAGGGCAGAGTATATATGCTATGCTCTCAAATAATAATGCCTAAGGGAAGCATGTATAATGGAAATAGATCTGGTCCTAGCACAGGAACCTGTGGAACTCCAGTTTGTTCTATTTATTGCATGCTTTTATCTTTGTACTAAAATATTGGGGTTAATGTATTGGATGCTGCACTGAGATCTAGCAGGACAAGCATAGACATGAGTCCACTGTCAGAGGCCATAATAAGATCAGTCGTAATCTTCCCTAGTGCTGTTTCTGTACCGTGATGAATTCTGACTCCTGACTGAAAGTCTTCATATAAACCACTGTTCTGCAGTTGATCACTTAACTCTTTTACAACTATTCCTTGTAGAATTTTTGAAATAAAAGAAAGACCAGAGATCGGTTTATAATTACAAAAGACAGCTGGATTAAGTGATATTTTTTTATTTATTTTTTTTAATAATGGTTTAATTACCACCACCTTAAAGGTGTGTTGGACATAACTCACTAATGTAGATAGATTTATCACATTAAGACTGAAGCAATAATTAATGGAATACAATTAAAAGAATGGGTGAGCACTGTGGCCCCTTTTTAATTTTTTAGTGAATTTTTCAGCATCATTCTTTCTTGGTTTTTGTCCCGTTTTCCTATTCATGATGCGATCATATGATTCATGATCATATGTCTGCATGCCCTGATTTTGTAACATATTTGTCTGCAGATACTTTCAACAGATGACTCCTGCTGTGGATAAAGTTTAAAAGCAGTAATAAAATACAGTGCAGTATATGTGTTGCCAGCATGTCCTTATTCCCATGTATTAAAATACTGAATAAATGTTGTGACATAGGGTCTGAAGAGTGCAGCCAATGGGAACCTGCCTTATTTCTGCATTCTTTCTAGAGGCCAGGGGTGAGTCCTATACGTAACATCCAGCTGTGTAGACATCTATGACTTCAGTAAACACTTTACTGATGAGTTTATAGTCTCTGATTTCAAGCCTTATTCAATGCAACATAATGGTTACTTTGTAAATTATGGTCTCCATTCACCAAAAAGGAGGGTAAAGCAGACTATTTTTTTAGGGAAGCCTACATGGTAATTGACAAATTGCTATTATATGAGCATCTGGTTGAAAAACATCAAGATAGTAACAAAAAAACCCAAAACAAAACAAAAAAAAAGTGGAACCTCCCTAACCAGTGGGTGACTATGTCCACCTTTTACATACAGTCTGTTGGTGAAATATAGGTCTGATTGCACTTTAAGCTTTGATATACAGTAAGTCTGCTGCTGCCATGAAGAAGGCTGAATTGGAGGTTGAAGCAGTGTTGGAGTTTGTCAGTTAGTGTTGAGTTTCTAAAAATGTAATGAGAGTTTTGAATCGCAAGTTAAAATAACCATTCCTACTTCCATTCTATGGATTGAATCTTCCCTGGGGGTGAGATAAAAGATACACTGCAAGCAGTATCACTTCCTGTTCCTGTTTCGGAGCACAGTGTTTTGCTGTCTGTTAGCTGTTATATCTGTATAACTCGATTTATCTGGATAATAACATATTTTAGTGTAATCTTCACCTACTTTAAATAGCATACTCTTTGCTGAATCACCTGTATTCACATTACTCACTTTATTTGTTTTTAGAAAGTCGCTAGCTTAGCTCAGCTAGTAGCTTAGCCCTTAGCCGACTCACTACCAGCATGGCTTCTTCTCCTGTCTCTCCTGCACTTTCCTGCTCTGGGTGTCACATGTTTAGTTACTCCTCGGCCTCCTTTAGCAGTAATGGTACTTGTAATAAATGTAGTCTGTTTGTAGCTCTGGAGGCCAGGCTTTCTGAACTGGAGACTTGGCTCCGCACCCTGGAAAATCCTACATCTAGCCAGGCCCCTGTAGCGGGTGCGGACCATGGTAGCTTAGCCGCCGTTAGCTCCCCCCCAGCAGATCCCGAGCAGCAGGGAAAACAGGCCAGCTGGGTGACGGTGAGGAGGAAGCGTAGTCCTAAGCAGAAGCCCCGGGTACACCACCAACCTGTTCACGTCTCTAACCGTTTTTCTCCACTCGGCGACACACCCGCCGAGGAACAAACTCTGGTTATTGGTGACTCTGTTTTGAGAAACGTGAAGCTACAGACACCGGCGACCAAATGTCTTCCAGGGGCCAGAGCAGGCGACATTCATGGAAATTTGAAACTGCTGGCTAAGGCTAATCGTAGATTTGGTAAGATCGTTATTCACGTCGGCAGTAATGACACCCGGTTACGCCAATCGGAGGTCACTAAAATTAATATTGACTCGGTGTGTAACTTTGCAAAAACGATGTCGGACTCTGTAGTTTTCTCTGGGCCCCTCCCCAATCAGACCAGGAGCGACATGTTTAGCCGCATGTTCTCCTTGAATCGCTGGCTGTCTGAGTGGTGTCCAAAAAATGACGTGGGCTTCATAGATAATTGGCAAAGTTTCTGGGGAAAACCTGGTCTTGTTAGGAGAGACGGCATCCATCCCACTTTGGATGGAGCAGCTCTTATTTCTAGAAATCTGGCCAAATTTATTAACCCTCCTAAAAACTGACTACCCAGGGTTGAGACCAGGAAGCAGAGTTGCAGTCTTACACGCCTGTCTGCAGCTTCTCTCCTCCTGCCATCCCCCCAAAACCCCATCCCCATAGAGTCGGTGCCTGCTCCCAGACCACCAAAAACCAAAGCTAAAATCAGCAAAAAGCTATTTAAGCATAAAAATTCAAAAACAATAAATAATACAGCTTCATCAACTGCACCAAAGAATAAAACAATTAAATGTGGATTGTTAAACATTAGGTCTCTCTCTTCCAAGTCCCTATTAGTAAATGATTTAATAATTGATCAATGTATTGATTTATTCTGCCTTACAGAAACCTGGTTACAGCAGGATGAATATGTTAGTTTAAATGAATCAACACCCCCGAGTCACAGTAACTGTCAGAATGCTCGAAGCACAGGTCGAGGAGGAGGATTAGCTGCAATCTTCAATTCCAGCTTATTAATTAATCAAAGACCCAGACAAAGTTTTCATTCTTTTGAAAGCCTGACTCTTAGTCTTGTCCATCCTAATTGGGAAAATCAAAAACCTGTTTTATTTGTTATTATCTATCGTCCACCTGGTCCCTACTCAGAGTTTCTGTCTGATTTCTCAGACTTTTTATCTGATTTAGTGCTCAGTTCAGATAAAATAATTATAGTGGGTGATTTTAACATCATTGTAGATGCTGAGAATGACAGCCTCAACACTGCATTTAATCTATTGTTAGATTTAATTGGCTTCTCTCAAAATGTAAAGGAGCCCACCCACCACTTTAATCATACTCTGGATCTTGTCCTAACATATGGCATAGAAACTGAAGACTTAACAGTATTCCCTGAAAGCCCCCTCCTGTCTGATCATTTCTTAGTAACATTTACATTTACTTTAATGGATTACACAGCAGTGGGGAATAAGTTTTATTACAGTAGAAGTCTTTCTGAAAGTGCTGTAACTAAGTTTAAGGATCTAATTCCTTCATTGTTGTGCTCTTCAGTGCCATGTGCCAACACAGTGCAGAGCAGCTACCTAAACTCTGCTCCCAGTGAGGTTGATTATCTCGTCAATAGTTTTACATCCTCACTGCGTATAACTTTGGATACTGTGGCTCCTCTGAAAAGGAAAGCTTCAAATCAGAAGTGCCTGACTCCGTGGTATAATTCACAAACGCACAGCTTAAAGCAGATAACCCGAAAGCTGGAGAGGGAATGGCGTCTCACTAAATTAGAAGATGCTCATTTAGCCTGGAAAAAGAGTTTGTTGCTCTATAAAAAAGCCCTCCGTAAAGCTAGGACATCTTACTATTCATCATTAATTGAAGAAAATAAGAACAACCCCAGGTTTCTTTTCAGCACTGTAGCCAGGCTGACAAAGAGTCAGAGCTCTGTAGAGCCGAGTATTCCTTTCACGTTAACTAGTAGTGACTTCATGGATTTCTTTACAAATAAAATTTTAGACATTCGAGAAAAAATTATTCATAACCATCTCAAAGATTATTCTTCATGTTCAGCTGCTTTCAGCACTGCTGGTATTTGTTTTGACTCTTTTGCTCCAGTTGATCTTTCTGAGTTAACTTCAATAGTTACTTCCTCCAAACCAGCAACATGTTTGTTAGATCCCATTCCTACTAGACTGTTCAAAGAAGTCTTTCAAATTATTGATGCTTCAATCTTAAAAATGATCAATCAGTCTTTATTAGTTGGCTATGTACCACAGACCTTCAAGGTGGCTGTAATTAAACCTCTGCTTAAAAAGCCATCACTTGACCCAGCTGTCCTAGCTAATTATAGGCCAATCTCCAACCTTCCTTTTCTCTCAAAGATTCTTGAAAGAGTAGTTGTAAAACAGCTAACTGATCATCTGCAGAGGAACGGTTTATTTGAAGAGTTTCAGTCAGGTTTCAGAATTCATCACAGTACAGAAACAGCATTAGTGAAGGTTACAAATGATCTTCTTAGAGCCTCTGACAGTGGACTCATCTCTGTTCTTGTCCTGTTGGACCTCAGTGCAGCTTTTGATACTGTTGACCATAACATTTTATTACAGAGATTAGAGCTTGCTATAGGTATTAAAGGTACTGCACTGCAGTGGTTTGAATCATATTTATCTCATAGACTCCAATTTGTTCATGTAAATGGGGAGTCTTCTTCACACACTAAGGTTAATTATGGAGTTCCACAGGGTTCTGTGCTAGGACCAATTTTATTTACATTATACATGCTTCCCTTAGGCAGTATTATTAGAAAGCACTGCATCAATTTTCATTGTTATGCAGATGATACTCAGCTTTACCTATCAATGAAGCCAGATGACACACATCAATTAATTAAACTGCAGGAATGTCTTAAAGACATTAAGGCCTGGATGACCTCTAATTTCCTGCTTCTAAATTCAGATAAAACTGAAATTCTTGTTCTCGGCCCCACAAATCTTAGAAACATGGTGTCTAACCAGATACTTACTCTGGATGGCATTACTTTGGCCTCCAGTAACACTGTGAGAAATCTTGGAGTCATTTTTGACCAGGATATGTCCTTCAATGCACATATTAAACAAATATGTAGGACCGCTTTTTTGCATTTGCTTAATATTTCTAAAATTAGAATCATCCTTTCTCAGAGTGATGCTGAAAAGCTCATTCATGCATTTATTACTTCTAGGCTGGATTATTGTAATTCATTATTATCAGGCTGTCCTAAAAGCTCCCTGAAAAGCCTTCAGCTGATCCAAAATGCTGCAGCTAGAGTGCTGACAGGGACTAGAAAGAGAGAGCATATTTCTCCCATATTGGCTTCTCTTCATTGGCTCCCTGTTAAATCTAGAATAGAATTTAAAATCCTTCTCCTCACATACAAGGTCTTGAATAATCAGGCACCATCTTATCTCAAAGACCTCATAGTACCATATCACCCCAACAGAGCACTTCGCTCTCAGACTGCTGGCTTATTTGTGGTTCCTAGGATACTTAAGAGTAGAATGGGAGGCAGAGCCTTCAGCTTTCAGGCGCCTCTTCTGTGGAACCAGCTTCCAGCTTGGATTCGGGAGACAGACACCCTCTCTATTTTTAAGATTAGGCTTAAAACTTTCCTTTATGATAAAGCTTATAGTTAGGGCTGGATCAGGTGACCCTGAACCATCCCTTAGTTATGCTGCTATAGGCCTAGTCTGCTGGGGGGTTCACATAATGCACTGTTTCTCATTCACCTTATTTACTTTGTTTATACTCCACTCTGCATTTAATCATTAATTAATATTAATCTCTGGCTCTCTTCCACAGCATGTCTTTCTCTCCCCTCAGCCCAACTGGTCGCGGCAGATGACTGCCCCTCCCTGAGCCTGGTTCTGCTGGAGGTTTCTTCCTGTTAAAAGGGAGTTTTTCCTTTCCACTGTCGCCAAGTGCTTGCTCATAGGGGGTCGTTTTGACTAATGGATTTTCTCTGTATTATTGTAGGGTCTTTACCCACAATACAAAGCGCCTTGAGGCGACAGTTTGTTGTGATTTGGCTCTATATAAATAAAATTGAATTGAATTGAATTGAATTAAGCTCACGCTTTAAATGAGCTCAGTTTCCGGTGAATGTACCTAGCTCTTGTTTTGCATTAAACTGGTTACTTTGACATTTATAATATAACATGTAGACCTTTTATCCACACACCAAGAAACACAAGAGCTGAAGTGATTCCTGACACTGAGTCAGACAGGTGCTCATTCAACTCAGCTGGCTCAGCAGCATTACTGCAACACTGCATTAAATCATACACAGTTGGGGTCATAGTTCTCTTTACAAACATTAGCAACAATAGAGACAGAATAAAAATATGTACACGACGCCTAAGTAAAGACCGAGGCTTTTAATGGTGAGTGTAAAGACTGTGGCAATATCTTACTCTGTAGCGGTAGACTTTGTCAGGAAAGTCTTATTATGTTCTTCTGCCCTCAGTTAACTGTTAAGTAATTAACCGAGACAGCGAGCTAAATGCTAATGGATCCAGCAATGAAGAGACACTGTGACGTGGTCTTTTGGTCTTTACGAGACCCGTTTTTTACTGTAAAACGGTAACAAAAAGAGAATCAAGGATATATATAAGTGTTTTGTCATAACACATATTCACATCCAAAAAATATACTGTCATGAGTCATTACAGAAATAAACTAATAAATGAACATACATTCACATGCCCTTTAGCCAAGACTAGCATAGACAGAATTAAAGGCTAGTAGCATTAGCTTATTCTCTCTCAAACTAGAAAACTGGTCTATAAGCAGAATGGTAAAAGTAACTACAATCAAATGGACAAAATGCTACCCAACATGAGATAAAACTATTGTGCAGTTCTACACTTACAGATTATGAATTGCCAATACTCACGAATGATATTAAGCTTAGTTTGCTCCTTGAACGCCTGAGGCGACATGGCTGCTTCACTAACATCATTCCTCCTTATGGCTGTTGACCATTAGATGGCATATTTATTCATAATCAAAAACAGAAAAAAACACAACAAATATGGCCTCTTGTGTCACAAAAGATCATTTAAAGGTTCACCATCTAGGATTATAACAAATTAACAAAATCTTGCTGTAAGTGTGAGGGACAGAACAATGTAATTTTGCACCACATAAGTGAAGATAAGCAGAGAGGGAACAATAAAGAGAATCTTACATTAAAGTTGTAGTGCTGAGAAGTATCTTAAGTAACTTAAACTTGTTACAGTGGCAACAAGTTTTTTTTTTTTTTTATGTTCTCTTGTCATTTATTCTATTCTGAGGTTCGTATATATGTAATAAATGTTCGTTACAAACTATAATGCAGCAAGCAAATGTGTTAAAGGTATCCTCATTTTTATTTATTTTTTTTTTTGCTCTGAGCTCCAAAATTTGAGATGAACAAAAGTAAAAATGCTCCATGAAAGAAAAACGCTTCTCTGGGCACTTCCAGTGTAATGTTACCTCTGCTTCCAATAGTATTTTATTTCCCTATAGATCTCAAATACAAAAGAGATTATCTGTAAGACTTCTCAGAGAACACCTCCAGTTGGAAACAAAATTGTTTTTTTAAATTTTTTTCAGTCCTTAGAGGTTTTGCAGAAAAACCAATTTAGAATTATTAAAATTAGAGTTTATGATATTTTTCTATTGTGTTTACCTAGATAATTTTTACTCACTCACTGAATGAGTTTCTTTTTTTTTTTTTTTGACACTCAAATGAAATCTTCATAAGTCAAATGCAACCATTAGGCTATTAACAAACTAAACTACAGTTGCATGACCATGTTGGCCTCATGGCCACTACTAAACTCATGTGTTTGGAGGGATAATGTTGAATAAATGTCCATGACAACTTCTGAAATTTCATTTAGCCATTTGTTAACAAACATAATACACAATAGCTTCAGATTCACAAGTTAGCTGTTCACCAACATTTTTATACATATTTATACTTTAGAACAAAACGTGAAAATGCCCCTAATTTCCTACAAGGTCAATAAAGTATCTATATATCTATCTAACTGGTGTTAACCACAGAGTTTAATTGTAACCAAAAACACACTGACTTCTTGAAGGGGCGGCACAGAAGAATTCCAAAATCACTTCAGAGATTTCGGACTCATGAGGAATTAAAAAGAATGGATGATAACATTCAAGAAGTGATTGAAGTGCAAACATTCAAATTTAATTCAAGAGGTTAACAAAAGTGTTGCATTAACTATTTAAGAATTGCATCCTTTGCAGTCAATGCCTGCCTGAAGTCACCAAATGCTGCATTGCCTCCATTGAGATGCTCTGTAAGGCCTGCACAGAAATTGTCTTCAGTTACTGCTCATTTGTGAGACTCTCTGCTTTCAGTTTTGCCTTCAGTAACTGAAATCATGCTTCATTGGGCTGAAATCAGGTGATTGCCTTGGCCATTGAAGAATATCCCATTTCTTTGCCTTGAGAAACTCTTGGTTGCTATTGCTTGGGATCATTATCCATTTGCACTGTGAAGCCCCATCCAACCAATTTACCAGCATTTGGCTGCACCTGAGCAGAGAGTATAGCCCTTTGCACTTCAGAATTCCTCCTGTTCCTTCTTAAGCAGTCACACCAGGAATAAACACTAGTGCCCCAGTTCCACTGGTAGCCATACAGGCTCATTGGCATGACATTACTTCCTCCAGAATGTTTTTGGCTTTGCTAGATGTTGTGAAGGGAACTTTCATTAAAAAAAAAAAAAAAAATCCTGTGATCATCTACTTTAGCTGTCTTTCCATGGTCTTCCAGGCCTTTTGGTATTGTTGAGCTGGCCAGTGCATTCTTTTTAAAGAATGTGCTGATTATTGATACTGAATTAGCAGCCTTATGTCCCAAAAGGGACCAAGAGGACAAAGTAAGTAAGTAAGTATTCTACTGAATTGGTTCAAATTCAGAGTTGGACCACTGGACTTAACTTTAACAGGACACACAACAAGAGGAAACATTGATCACTGGAAGTCAGGATAATTCATTTAAATTCAATTTTATTTATATAGTGTCAAATCACAACAAACAGTCGCCTCAAGGCGTACAGAGAAAACCCAACAGTCAAAACGACCTAATACATAATCTACTACACATAATCTGCAGAGACGGCTCTTTTAAGAGTTTTTAACGATCTGCTTTTAACTGTGGACTCTGGTAGTCCTGCAGTTTTAGTACTTCTAGATCTGTCAGCTGCCTTTGACACTGTGGACCACGAGATCCTTCTATCCCGCCTAGAACATGAAATTGGCATTAAAGGCACGGTTCTGACTTGGTTCAGATCTTATCTTACTGATAGAAGTTTCTCTGTCCATCTAGGAAACTGTTTTTCTACCACAGCAAAGCTTTCTTGTGGAGTGCCTCAGGGGTCCATTCTGGGCCCAATTCTTTTCTCATTGTATATGTTGCCTCTAGGGTCGATTTTTAGGAAACATAATATTTGTTTCCACTGTTTTGCTGACGACATCCAGGTGTATATGCCCATCAAACTGAACAGCAGAGATCCATGGGAACCCCTGCTGAACTGTCTAAGTGACATCAAGTCCTGGATGAGAAACAATTTCCTAAATCTTAATGAAAGCAAAACCGAGGTCATATGCTTTGGTAAATTTGACCCCTCAAGCTACTCCTCTGGCACTCCGAGTCATTTGGCTCCTCACTGTCGTGATGCTGTGAAAAATCTGGGTGTCATTTTAGATAGTAGTTTTAAAATGGAGAAGCAAGTAAGTGTTGTTACCAAAATCAGTTTTTACCAACTCAGAGTCATTGCCAAGGTAAAACCTTATCTCCCACAGCAGGACCTGGAAAAAGTTATTCATGCTTTTATTACTTCCCGCCTGGACTACTGTAATTCTCTGTACTTTGGCATAGATCAATCATCTGTGCGCCGCCTGCAGGTAGTCCAGAATGCGGCAGCTCGTCTTTTAACCGGTTTAAAAAAGCATGAACACATTACCCCAGTCCTGTCATCCCTTCACTGGCTCCCTGTCCGTTTTAGAATCGATTTTAAGATTTTATTGCTTACTTTTAAAGCCTTAAACGGACTGGCACCTTTGTATCTGTCTGAGCTGCTTCACTGTCACACCCCTGTAAGAGCTCTGAGGTCATCGAACCAGCTGCTCTTACAGAGGCCTAAAACTAGACTAAAACAGAGAGGTGATCGAGCTTTTGCAGCAGCAGCACCAAAGCTATGGAACGATCTACCTCTCCATATCCGCACAGCTCAGACGATACACACATTTAAATCTCTATTAAAAACACATTTCTTTTCCTTGGCATTTGGCTGCAGTGCTACCTCCTTTTAGATGATTGTTTTATGGTATTTTATGGTACTTGTTTTAAACGTTTTAATTTTTAATTTTCTTATGTTATTTATTGTTCTTAATGTTTTTATTTATTTATTTTTATTTTATTATTTTATTTATTTATTTATATATTTTTATTTTTATTTAGTATAGTCCTTGGGGTTACAGATCTTGTACAGCACTTTGGTCAATGTCGTTGTTTTAAATGTGCTTTATAAATAAACTTGACTTGACTTGACTTGACTTGCAGATATGAATGCATTCTGTATAACATCACTATAATCATAAGGCAACCATGTATAAAACATAATCCAACCATGTTGTTTACATTGCAGAAATATTGCTGAGCAGTAGGGATAGCTTTAATATTACTCAATGAGTCACGGTCTGTACTATGGTGTTGAGTCATCTATGACCATATTGTGTTGCATATCTTTAATTGCAGTGAACACATGACAAATTTCATGGCTCAACTGCTTGTGGTTTTGGAGACTATAGACTGATATTTTACCAGATCATTTCTGAGTCGTTCCCATACTCCCTCGATCGCTCTGTCCCACTTTTTCTTTTTTTTCGTTTTTTGTAGGCATTTTTACGTTTTATCTTTTCATACGAAAATACATGATACAAGTAATACTGTAGCTCTATGGTGCGTGTTTTTTTTTGTTTTTTTTTTGCCTACTCACAGCATAGAGCAGGCTCCGCAGTGACTATTTATAGTCGTGCCAGAGAATGGGGGGGTGCAAAAGGTTTTCTTCTTCCTAGGGGGGGCATCACAGAAAATAATTGAGAATCGCTGCTGTAACATAACTCAGCAATGCTAGGCTAACCACACATACAACATATAGTGCCAAATCATAACGGTCTCATGGTTTTTCAATTACATTTGCAAACATGGCCTTCAGAACTCCAAACACATTATAAATGCCATGGCGTCACTGCCTGTGTGTTTCTTAGTGTTTAACTTTTCTTGCTGTTTTTCACACTTTCCTGTTCATTGCCCCCACTTGTGGGTATTCATTGTCTTCCCTTGTTTTTGCTTCCTGTTTTATTTTGGTAATTTCTTTTCCTATTATCTGCTTGACTTCGTAATTAGTCTCAGCTGTATCCAATTAGTCTTCCCAGTGTGTGTATATATATATATACATATATATATATATATATATATATATATCTTGCCGTTCACCTCCTACTTGCCAGACAGTCTTTGAACTATTTGTAGTCAACGTTTCTACTTTTCCTCATGTTTTTTTTTCTTTGTTCTTTTGTTCCTAAATGATCTTCTTGTGCATGAGTTTTTTGATTTTTGCTTGTTACCTGCTTCCTGCTGGATTTGCGGCTCCCTCTGTCTGACTTCCTATGTGTGACCACTGTTTCAAAGATTTGGATTTTAGGCTTTAACTCTATTTTTCAGTGTACTGGATTTGGGTCCTTCTGTCTCCAGACCCTTACAATAAGAGAGAGAGATAGGCAATCAAAGAATCCGGATCTGATATCCAGGTCATGAAACCAGTCTAGATCAAGGGCAGTATAATTTAAGCTTTTTTTAAAAAAAGTAAAACAAAAATCTGTGCCTAGAGGCAAGCCGTGAGACTGAAGGAGTTAAGAAGTAGAGGAAAGTTGTAGAGAAGACAAAAAACTCTGTAAAAGGACAAAAAAGAAAAAAATTACCAAAATTAACGAAAAGCAGATTATCACAGGACGTCTGTGTTTGGTGAAATATCTTCGGTCATTTTGAATATTTTTTGCTGAACAAATTTTAGAGATGATAGATTTGCACAGGTTTCAGAATATGGATGACCTCCACAATTATTGCAATTTACTAGAGGTTCCCAGGAAATCCTGGTCATATGGAAATAAAATTTTAGGTGAATTTACAACTGTTTCAGATAAACTAAGAAGCTATCAACAATGAGGACATTGGAAGGACAGTGTTTAAGGTGCTCAATGAAGTTAAAAAATAAATTAATTGAAAATTAAATGCAATGAACCAGGAAGAGAATCCTGGGTTTGAATCTAAATGGACTACTGATGGTGTGGGTTTTCTCCCCCTCTCCAAATTCAGGTAGGTCAGCAGTGTTGAAAACTGCCTGTTGGTCTAAATGTGGGTGGTTGTCAGTCTAAATGTAGTAAACCAATGATAGACTGGCTCCCTAACCTGGTACAGGCACAGGGTGAGCAGGTTTATATGGCTGGTATATCCAACTGAGCCTGAAATGAATGATTTATTAACCATTAATACTTAAGTCATTAAGGAGCCAGCAGTTCATAGACAAAACAAATCTTCTTGCAGTGATTTCACTGAGCCGATGCCTCAAAGCCTGTCTTTTATTGTGTTTCTGAGTGAACAATAATTAAAGGAAATGTAAAGGATTTATGGATTAAGCATCATACATCAAGCAGTGATGCATACGTAGCTTGTAAAGCATGCTCTGTGCTGAGCAGCTCAAATACATACAGACTCCATTTTCTGCTCAAGTAATTAAGCTAAAAACACATGGTTGCCACACCACTGCAGTGAGACGTGATGTGTGGTGAATGTACAGTGTCCACCACAAAAAGGCTGGTATATATATATATATATATATATATATATATATATATATATATATATATATATATATATATATACATATACACAAAAACCAGCCAAACAGAACTGCAGTTTTTGCCACTTCTGTGTAGGTTTCATTTATCAGTTCTGGAGGTTGCCACTTGCTCATAAGTATCTATTCAGGCCTATATTTATAACCTTCTACAACAATAAACCCTTCTGTAGATCTCCAGTATTAATTCATTTTTGTACTTCATATTCTGTGAAAGAAATCAGTATTTATAATATTTACCTCTCTTTTTCCACACAAAAACAAAAGAAATGGCTGTTTGGTTTGTTGCTTTGTTTGTGTTTTACAGTCTGGAATAGCAGTATAGTGATGACATGCAGTGAGGTGCATATTCTACAAAACTTGGGTAGCAAAACAACCAAAAGGAATTTAAGAGGAAACTTGGCCTACTCTGAAAGACTGTTGGATTTGAACCAGAGACTCTATTGTGATGGATTGGGTAAAAAGTTGCATCCTAGCGTTGCATACTGCAAAGCTGAAGAAACCTCAGACAATTGTGAGTATGGTATTTTTTTTAATGTACATAAATGCTGTAAATGAGCAATCAAATGATAGCATCTTAAAGATGGCATCACTTTTGTAATTGTATTAGAGTAAAATTAAATGTTGAACTGACAACTTCACAAGATGACATAGAAACTAATTTGTGCAGATATCAATTTCAATTTGAATTTTATGTATATAGTTCATAAGGTACATAATCATATACCAGAATATTAAAGTGAGAACCCCAGTGCTCAAACAATTACTATGGAAAAAGCACTTGGTGACAGAAGGATGGAAGAACTCCCTTTTAATAGGAAGAGACCTCTGGCAGAACCAGGCTATCTGGTGAGTCTGGCTGGAAGGTGGAGGTAAAAAGTAGAATCCAATTAAAGTCATGATATAATTAATTTATTTTGAATGTCAGGACTGTGAGTCTCACACACACAAGCTCTGGAAATTTTCTGATATCAACAGCTGGACTAGGATACAGAAGCAGAAAGTTGCTGAGATCTGAAGTCTACGCTGTAGGAGCTGAATATAGAAAAAGAGTAGAATCAGCTGTTTTGATGCATGTTGGTCATCAGACAGTGTATTTTGGCCTTCACATTCCCTGAGCTCCAGCTATAAAATGCACAGTTCTTTTTTCAGAGGAAAAAATAGCAGCGATGACTTCCTTTCTTTTGAGCCTGTGAGCTGTTATGTCAAGCTGCATGTCAAGTACTACACAACGTGGTTTTACATTATGAATGGTTTGAAATCCATATTCAAGATGACAACAGGTGGCAGCCCATGTTTAATGCACGCCTTCAATCTTCAAACATCATGAGTTTATGTTTGAATGCCAACCCAGTCCATCTGCTTAGAAAACTACATGCTGCTCTCCACTGTAATTAAAACATTTCAGCTTACAGCAGTTTCACACTGGGGAATTTAATCCATCAAAATCTCTTCATTCTTCTTGAAGATGACATTTTTGAAAGTAGAACGTCGCAGGGCAGCAGTAGAGAGGCTAACGCTGAATATAATAATCTGTCCCAGACATGGCTCCAAGGATGGCCCTGAGTTAACAATATTTTGTGTTAATTAAAATGTTAATTACACTATCCTTGTAACGAGACTCAGAGTCGCTGTGCTCTTTTTTCAGGTCACTCCATCTGACCTCCCTTGGACATCACAAATGTCAGGGAACAGCAGGGAAGCTTTGCAGTGTCCTCATATCCAAGATTTGACACATGGCAGGAATGTGGCGTGTACAGCTTGTTTTAATTAAGAGGAATTTGCTTCACATGAAGATAATTTTCTTCTTCTCCCTATAAATTGAAGGGGGGGGGGCTTTTTCACTCAAAGAACTTTGTATTTTGCAACAAATTGAAATAAAAAAAAAACCTGTGTAATAATTTTTCATTTTATCATAAAGCAGGAGCACTCAGTTATGATAAATGACCTGTCATACATCATGTCACACCTCTTCCTGCTGTTTTACTTGTTTCCATGTTTTGCTTGGCATGTTTCCCATTTTATTTTGACATATTCAGCTTTCTTCTCTTTCCAGTTCTCACATCGTGCATTTGTGTGCTTCCCTCTGCTGTGACTGCCTGCTACACCCTGAATTCTGTCAACCCGGTCTTATTATCTGCCCCCCTCTAGTGTACTTAGTTTGTGTCTACCCTTCACTCTGTGCTAGTTTTTTATTGAAAGCATTTTAGGCTTTTCCTTGTATGATTTTTCATGCACTGAAAATATTTGTGTTTGACATAAAAAAATCAATATGAGACAAAACATCAACAACTCAGCTTTTATTTCCTTGTATTTACATGTGGATTTGATAAACAGTTCAGAAGATAGCACCTCTTGTCTGAACCCATCCATTTTTCTTGTGAGCAAAACTTTTGGAACATGTGACTGACAGGTGTGTCCTGTCACATTGATTATTCAAATAATAAATAGTGGTGAATGTCTAGACTCTGTTTCATATTTAGGTTTTTCTCATGCAGACTGTGCATTCATAGTTAGATGAGTAACCAGCATGAAAACCAGAGAACCACTATTCCAGTACTTCTTGAGAGGACTGTACTTCTTTGCTTTCCTGTTAGCAGTAAAGCAAAAGACTGTGTTTGCTGTATTTCCGGCTTTTTTGGATTGATCTCAGACTGTTACCTAGATTTTTGCTATAATGTAATTTATAATGTAATAATGTATTTTAGTACAGTAATGTAACATACTGTACTAAAATCAGTAATCACATTGCAGTTACAGTTACTGTTTTTTTTTGTTTATTTTTGGTCAAAAATAGACACTTCAAAATGTATGTTGTGTGTCCTCATTAGCATAGGGATCTGTTTGTATTGCTAATTGGTAATAATGTCACATGGTGTCTCGGGCAATGTCAAGGAGTAAAACAAAAGTAATGAGAAGTATAAAAAATTCCTTTCTCCAGGGAGTAAATAAGTAACATGATACTTTATTTAAAAAAAAAAAAAAAAAAAAAAAAAAAAACTGTGTAATCCATTACTTTTTTGCCCTATCACTGATTATTACAGATCATGTATACAGCCATCATCTACAAAATAAATTTCTGTGAAAAGAGGACACCCATCGCTACAAAAATGCCTCTACTGGGTAAGTGGTAGTTCCCACTGCAACACATGACTAATGACCCACTGCATCATATCCAAATGGACTGTGCAGCTTGTAAGTTTCAACATGCAGGCTAAATTGTAACCTTACCTATGTATAGTACAGTTTAAAGGCTTCCATTGGCTGCCCTAGCAAAGGTAGACCAAATCACACAATGTTTTTTTTTTTTTCATTTTTGAAAGGGAATATTTTGTAAAAATATTTTACTGCAAAAGTAGTTAAATTGACAGATATGTAGAACACAAAAAAAACAAAGTGCTAAATAAAGCCAAGCCGAATGGGATATACTACAATCGAACAATTTCATAATGATTTTTTCCAAAATTGGATGTGGTATTAGGCAGGGGGTTCTTCTTCATGTCTGAGAAACAGAATGTGAACTAGAGCCCTACAAACACAGAAATACAATAGGTGGAAGTTCAAAAAATGAAAACGTGATGAATGGACACTGGCAGAATACCATCTGGAAGGCCTGGGTTTGATTCCACCTTGGCCCCGCCCCTCCCTCTCTCTGTGTGGAGTTTGCATGTTCTCCCCGTGTCTGCGTGGGTTTTCTCCAGGTACTCCGATTTCCTCCCACAGTCCAAAAATATGCACTCACTGGGTTTAGGTTAATTGGAAACTCTAAATTGCCCATAGGTGTGAATGAGAGCGTGAATGTGAGTGTGGACGTTGTCTGTCTCTCTGTGGTGGCCCTGCGACAGGCTGGCGACCTGCACAGGGTGACTCTCGCCCTATGTCAGCTGGGATAGGCTCCAGCCCCCCCGCGACTCTAAACAGAATAAGCGGAAGTGAATGGATGGATGGAT
Source organism: Archocentrus centrarchus (assembly GCF_007364275.1). Taxonomy (NCBI): domain Eukaryota; kingdom Metazoa; phylum Chordata; class Actinopteri; order Cichliformes; family Cichlidae; genus Archocentrus; species Archocentrus centrarchus. Next base: position 7,014,237 of record NC_044365.1, on the reverse strand, counting down.
GATATTAAGTTACTATATAGGTTGTAATAAGTATAAGTTAGTGAATGAGCCTGACTGGCTGAGAGTAGTTTGGTTAACTTTAGGCTGTTAAACATCTTAACATTGTAATTTTCACATTCCCATTAGCAACAATTTTTACAGATATGTTCAAAACTTACCTTTGACTTTTTGGAAATATGTGTTATGAAAATAAAGAAATAATTTACTATAGACTAAGAAGCTGTTACCATATCATACCATGCCATACCAACTATATCCACAGCAGATACAAAATGCTGTATAAAAAATAAATACATTGAAAGCAAAGGTACAAAAACAACCCCAATAAAAACAAGTAAGATCAATGTCTCATACTGGATTGAAGACCAGGGACTACAAATGTGTTTTAAGAGGTGCAAAGGTGGTTTATTCCATAAATTGGAGGCAGCAATAGAGCGTGCTCTGCTCCCTGAGCTTCTGCTTAGATATCAGTAGCTCCTATTTCTCATAGGAGCTGCTGGGCCTACGTGCCAGTACTTCAGTCTTCATTTCATTAAAATGTAAAAAGTTTGCAGCCATCAAAGCTTTAACATCAAGACATACAAGAAGTAATTGAGAAGGCATTCTTCCACTTTAACAGCACATACTGTAAGTGTGTCCAAACTTTTGACTGGTACTGTAGATCTGACTATCAGGAGCATAGCAATGAAAGGAGACTCCATGCTTTCTAAGAATGGATCCCAGTGGAACCAGATGAAGTGAGAAAAGCAAATTGCCCCAATCTAAGTCTGGTTACGGAGATGCAGAAGAGTAATCAGAGCCATCACGGCTGGCAGAAATAGTTCTACCTGCTAAATAAGACTAAAACCATTCCAAAGCATTGCCACAGATACCTGCAAGATGCTGTAAACAAAATATTAGGATATTAATAACTGCAAAGTTGCAATACAGTTTGCATGTATTTCAAATATGTACAGCATTCACAGTCTTGCTGCAGCCATTCAGTTTTGTTTGTTTGTTTTTTTGTTTGTTTAAGCTCATTTTCCTTCCCTTGCAGATAATTTTATTCTCATTGGCTGCCTCATATAAATCAAAAATTTGGAGCGCATGTGGGTGGCACTTCTATCTTCACAGCCAGAACTGTGTGCCAGAGATGTCCATATTAGGAACATCTACTCTGATTGACGGAGTTAAGAGAAGAAAAAAATGCCTGAAACTGAGCAACTGGAGCATCTGAAGTCTGAGCTTTTGGCTCACAGTGAAAAAATGTGCATACACTCACCTCATTACTTGAAAGACTGCTGCCATTATTCCAGTGCCCAAAAAGCCCACAGTCACACATCTTAATGATTACAAATATGATGAAGTGTTTTGGGAGGGTGATAAAGGACCACATTGTTTCCAGACTCCCTCATGCATTCGACCCACTCCAGTTTGCTTACTGCCCAAATTTCTCCAGAGAAGATGCTATCTCTACATCTAAGCCTGGGAAATCAATAAATTTCAGTTCAGCATTTAACACCATCATTCCACAGGACAAACTGGCTTCCCTGGGCCTCAGTACCCTTATGTATAGCTGGCTGCTAGACTTTCTCACCAACATACACCAACATCCAATTTGTTTGGGTAACAGCGTCTCCAGAGTCATCTCCCTGAGCACCAGCTCCCCCTGGGGCTCTGTCCTGAGCCTGCTGCTGTTTATTCTGATGACCCATGACCACTGTGTCAGCAGTGGAGCTCCACTACTAATCATATTGTGAAGAATGCTAACACAACAGGTGTGGGTATGTTGACAACCGAGATGATGATGACCAGGCCTAGAGAGAGGTGGACTGATGCAAGGCTAACAACTTCTCCTTGAATATAAAAACAAAACAAACAAAAGAAAACAGGCAAAAAAAACAAAACAATGCAAATCATTGTCAACTTCAGGAGGAACCAGCACTGTGCCATACAACTTATTAACAACACCACAGTATAGAGGTGGCCAGCAATGCTAAGTTCCTGGCAGTATAAATAACAGAGACTCCTGGTCACTGCACACCAGAGCTCTTGTAAAGAGAGCTTAGCAGAAGCTGCACTTTATGCACCAGATGAGGAGAGGTCACCCCCCCCATCCTCACCACTTTCCTTGCTGACCGTATGCATTTCTGTGTGGCAATATATTTTAGTTTTGATGTGTACTGTTTGGTGTATAGTCTGAATCTCAACATTTATCTATCTGTCAATCTGAATACATTAAACTATTCATCTTATCAAAATTTGAGTTTTCTGACACATTGGGTTAGCCTGCTAAATAGCTACCATAAAATGCGTACATCGTGGTCATTAATAATGGACATCTACTCAAGCAGGCTTTGATCTTTAAACAGTCTGTACTGTATTGTTTAAAGACCACTGTATAATGTGCCAAGAAACTACCTGCCACACAGTTACACCACCACCACCATGAAGAACCAGTGATAGAAGGCAGGATGCTTTCATGTTATTGGAATCATTGGCTGCCCTCTCCCCTCCCTGATGGACATCTACACCTCCCGCTGCATCAGCAGAGCCAGAAACATCATCAAGGACAGCTCACACCCTGGCTTTGACCTGTTTGACCTGATGCCCTCTGGCAGGAGATACAGGAGCATCAAAGCCAGAACAAACAGACTCAAGAACAGTTTCTTCACCAGAGCAATCACCACCCTGAACTCACACACTCACCAACTGTAACTGTGGAACACCCACATCTCTGTGCAATATTATATTATTCATACTGAACAATATCTATCACTCCTATATTGTGTAATATCCAGTATTCATTCATTAAATGCAATACTCATCATCTTCATTATTATATGTATATATTGTTAGACATTGTTTTTTTTCTGTATATTTTTAGAAGTTTTATTTTATATTTTAGAAAGTTTGACATGGCACTGCACAGAAGTGACCCTCCAATCTCATTGTACATTCTATATAATGACAATAAAGGAATTCTATTCTATTCTAATATATTATATTCTAATTCTGAACCTACCAGTGAAACAGCAAAATTCAAGACTTTTCAGACCAGGCAATCTTCTGTTGTCCAATTTTGATGAACAGGTGCTAATTGCAGCCTCAGTGGAAACTGAGGCTGCAATTAGTGCAGCTTAGAAGCTGACAGGAGTGGCAGCCGGTGTGGTCTTCTCCTGCTATACCCATCTGCTTTAAGGATCAACGTGCTGTGCATTTAGAGATGCTCTTCTGCATATCTTGGTTGTGAGAAGTGGTTATTTGAGTTACTGTTGCCTTCTTATCAGTTCAAAGCACTGTGGCCATTCTCCTCTGACCTCTGACAACATTAAGGCTTTTTAGCCCAGGGAACTGCAGCTCACTGGATATTTTCTCTTTTTTGGGCCACTCACTGTAAACTCTTAAGACAGTTGCATGGAAAAATCATCAGTTCATCACTTTCTGAAACACTCAGGCCAACAACACTGCCACATTCAAAGTCACTTAAATCATACCCATTCTGATACTTGATTTACTTCAGCAGGTTATCTTGACCATGTCTAGAGGCCTAAATGCGTTGAGTTGTTGCCATGTCATTGACTGGTTAGATATTTGCGTTAACAAGCAATTACACAGGTATACCTAATGAAATGGCTGGTGAGTGTATATTACAGAAAATAAGGGCAGCCAGAAGAGACAAGTTTTAATTGTCACTATTCTGTTCATGCACTAAATGCCTCTAGTTGAGATTTCCTCAAATATGATTAGAATGTGACATCTAGAGTTGTTGTCCTGTTAGAAAGCAATGAGACAGAATACATAACAGAAAAAAACACTTTCTCTTTAATTGTGGCACAACTTAGAAATCAAAAGGAAATATTTATTTATTTGGATGGATGGATGGATGGATGGATGGATGGATGGTATCAGCATTCTGTTTTACTAAATTATCAGTATGCTTCATGTCCCTGGCAGAACCAGCATGGAACTACCACAGTCAATCATAGTCAGACACTCACCCACTCACACAGAGATGAATATAAATACTGATTCATTTGCTGGGTGATGAAACTGTTACTCCCATCACTGAAACCATTCCATTACAGCCATGATCAGATTGCTAATATCTGTCAAAAATGATTATCTAAGTCAAACCTAAAGTTAACTGTGAGGCACACTGGGTACATGCTATAACTCAGACTACAGACAGGGACAGAAACATATTACTGTCCCTTTTCCTCCAGACCTATTCAGCCTGTCCTCCATCCTGCCATATGAAATCCATTACAATACTACTCAATGGTATTCACAAAATGGCAATAAAAGGTTCTCCCAATGTCAGCCCTTCTATCTTTGAAATGAAGTGAATGATTAAAAGGAATAAAGATTGGGAGCAATAGGCCGTGCTCGAGGTGACAGGCAGCCTGAAAGTGAAGTAGCCATTTGTTGCAGGCCCACAAAATGACGGTGCCAATTATATGGCAGCAGCCTGTGTGTAAAGAAGTAGCTTGGCAAAGCAGAGAAGACAAATGAACCCTGCTTACATTGCTGTAATTAAGTGTTACAAACAAATCACAAGATCTGGAATAGCTCTCACATGCAATATGAGATTCATCTGTAAAAAGCTGCTTCTCATCTCTGTTTGCTTTATAGTAATGACATGCTACTCATTTCCACTTAAAAAATCTTCCACTCTTCTGTCTTTTTCAGTCTGCACTATTTACAGAGAATTCAACATAAATTGAAGCTTGAAGGCCTCCTTTTGCTTTGAAAAAAGTTTATTGCACAACCATTTTATAAAGCAAAAGTGTGTTATATTATTAAATTCATCCATCTTCTTCCACTTATCCAATTCAGGGTTGCAGGGGGAGTGGGCTTGAGCCTATCCCAGCTGCCATAGGGCAAGGGCCAGGGCACACCCTGGACAGGTCGCCAGTCTGTTGCAGAGCTAACACAGAGAGACGGACAACCATTAGCATCTATGGGCAATTTAAAATCACCAGTTAACCTAACCCCACTAACTGCATGTCTTTGGAGAGTGGGAGGAAGCTGGATTTTTTTAAGTAAATGATAAGTTCACAAAGTCTGATGATCAGTCTGTGACCATTGAATTTGAGGTAGATGTGATTTTGATCTTTTGTCTTGGGGGGGAACAGTCCTTTTTGGGGGCCATAGCCGGTTTGCACACACTGCCAGCAAAAAGTAATATAAATTTCACTTTTCAATATGTTTAAATTGCATGTACATATACAGTGGTATGCAATGGTATGTTTGGGCACCCCTGATAATTTTCATGATTTTCCTTTATAAATCATTGGTTGTTCAGATCAGCAGTTTCAGTTAAATATATCATACAGCAGACGAACACAGTGATATTTGAGAAGTGAAATGAAGTTTATAGGATTTACAGAAAGTGTGCAATAATTATTTAAACAAAATTAGGCAGGTGCAAAAGTTTGGGCATCCCAACAGAAAAATGAGATCCTCCTTTTGCAGAAATAACAGCCTCTAAATGCTTCCTATAGCTTCCAGTGAGAGTCTGGATTCTGGCTGAAGGTATTTTGGACCATTCGTCTTTACAAAACATCTCCAGTTCAGTCAGGTTTGATGGTTTCTGAGCATGGACAGCCCGCTTTAAATCACACCACAGATTTTTGGGGACTGAGATGGCCGTTCCAGAACGTTGTACTTGTTCCTCTGCATGAACGCCTTGGTAGATTTTGAGCAGTGTTTAGGGTCGTGGTCTTGTTGAAGTATCCAGCCCCGGTGCAACTTCAACTTTGTCACTGATTCTTGAACATTGTTCTCAAGAATCTGCTGATATTGACTGGAATCCATGCGACCGTCAACTTTAACAAGATTCCCAGTACCTGCACTGTCCACACAGCCCCACAGCATGACGGAACCACCACCAAATTTTACTGTGGGTACCAAGTGTTTGTCTTGGAATGCTGTGTTCTTTTTCCACCATACATACCCACCCCTTGTTATGTCCAAATATCTCAATTTTAGTTTAATCAGTTCACAGCACCTTATTCCAAAATGAAGCTGGCTTGTCCAAATGTGCTTTAGCATAACTGAAGCAACTCTGTTTGTGGCATGTGCACAGAAAAGGCTTCTTCTGCATTACTCTCCCATACAGCCTCTCCTTGTGCAAAGTGCGCTGAATAGTTGAACGATGCAAAGTGACACCATCTGCAGCAAGATGATGTTGTAGGTCTTTGGAGCTGCTCTGTGGGTTGACTATGACTGTTCTCACCATCCTTCGCCTCTGCCTAACTGAGATTTTTCTTGGCTTGCGACTTCGGCCCTTAACTAGAACTGTGCCTGTGGCCTTCCACTTCCTCACTATGTTCCTCACAGTGGAAACTGACAGCTGAAATCTCTGAGAGAGCTTTTTGGATCCTTCCCCTAAACCATGGTGTTGAAAAATCTTTGTTTTCAGGTCATTTGAGAGTTGTTTTGAGACTCCTATGTTGCCACTCGTCAGAGAAGATGCAAAGAGGAGAAACACTAGCAATTGGCCACCTTAGCCCTTTCTCATAATTGGATTCACCTGTGTATGTAGGTCAAGGGTCAATGAGCTTACAAAACAAATTTTGTGTTTGAGTAATTAGCGCTAAAGGTATTCAAATCAATAAAACGATAAGGGGTGCTCAAACTTATGCAGCTGCCTAATTTTGTTTAAATAATTATTGCACACTTTCTGTAAATCCTGCCGAGATCCTCTTGGCAAAGCAAATGTATCTGGCTCAACACAGCAAAAAAAAAAAAAAAAAAAAAAGGAATAAAAAACTTGATCAGACAAACAAGTTTTCATTGAACACACTTAAATATTCCGTTTCTATGCCTTATGTCAGAACAAGATCTAGAGTGTGATTAAAATGGTGGGTGGGCTCATTTATATTTTGCGAGAAGTAAACCCAGTTAGGGTGTACAAGGCTAAGAGTCAGGCTTTCAAAAACTTTGTCTGGGTCTCTGATTGATTCATAAGCTAGATTGGAAGATTGCTGCTACTCCTCCTCCTCGGCCTGTGCTTCGAACACGTGGTATAACTTGGGAAGGGGGGGGGGGTGATTCATTTAAACTAACATATTCATTCTGCAGTGACCAGGTTTCTGTAAGGCAGAATAAATCTATATGTTGATCAATTATTAAATCATTTACTAACAGCGACTTAGAGAGCTAATGTTTAATAATCCACATTTAACTGTTTTACTCGTTGGTGCTGTTTAATATGCTATATTGGTCTTTTTTTTTTTTTTTTTTTTTTTTTTAAAGCCTGTCATGTCTGGCAGTTTTTGCAATCAGAATATGATCCGAATGCTCTGGTGTACCAAACATATTTGCTTTCCCAAGAATAGCTCTGTAAGTTTTCCAATAGGCTACTCTTGTTAATGTTTGTATTTTAATGTTATTTTATTTATTTACACCAGGCCTGACAGGTAGAAAGGAAGGGGTAGGAAAAAAGAGTGAGAGGAAAAAAAGAAAGAAAAAAACAAACAAAAAAAACAAAGGGGAGAAAAGAATAATCAAAGAATGATATACATACATACATACATACACACATCCACATAACTATGCACATGCACACACACACACACACACACACACACAATCCAGCTGTTGTTTGCAATAATGTGTGTATGTGCCTCTGTCATGGAATGTACTCACCAACGGAGCAAGAAACTTAAACCATGCCCCCCATGATCCAGAGGTGAACAGGGAAGGACCCAGGGGACGTGGCCTATCCACGGCCCACTAGGAGCTCAGAAGACAGGAGGCCACACATCCCGATGGCAACTGCGCACACACCCCAGAGGAGGAAGGAGGGAGACCCCAGACGGACCACCCACGGTCAAGTGGCAAGAGTCCAGAGAGCCAGATGAAATGGGAAGTCAACCCCCACTGCAGGCTGGCGCCCCCGGCACGAGCCAAGAATGCAGCCCCAGAGCCCCAGGTGCCCGAGAACCACCCTACACCCAGCAGAAGTGACCTTCCATTGGCATGACCGGGTGTCATTCTGGCCAATGCAAATTAACATTTTATAAAATCCACATTTAGCCTTAGCCAGCAGTTTCAGATTTCCTTCTATGTCACCTGCTCTGGCCCCAGAAAAACAGTCAACTATGGTTATTGTTGTCTCAAGTTTCACGTTTTTCAAAACAGAGTCACCAATAACCACAGTCTGAGGAAAAACAATTAAAAACGTGAGCAGGTTGGTGGTGTACTGGGGGCTCCTGTTTAGGACTACTTCCTTCTCACAGTCAACCGGCCACCCTGATTTCCCGGCTCCTCAGGGCAGTCTGCTGGAGAGAGCTAAGCTACCTTGGTCCGCAATGACTACAGGGGCCTGGCTGAGTCTCCAATTCACTGAGCTTGAGGCTACAAAGAGGGTGCAATTATTACTCAAGGAGGCTAGGAGTAACTAAACAACTAAACTAAACTCATCAAACATGTATGCTATACAATCAATCCACCCTAGAAAAAGAACAGTTAAAATAAACCATTAAAAGCCCCATATTACCATGATATCCATGCCCATTATGAGCATATATGAACTTCGGACAACTGTAGGCAATATAAAGTACTTGGCTGAATTAGTCACTATTTGGTAAGGATTAAGCAATACAAGTAACTACACTGCTCAAAAAAATAAAGAGAACACTGAAATAACACATCCTAGATCTGAATGAATGAAATATTCTCATTGAATACTTTGTTCTGTACAATGTTGAATGTGCTGACAACAAAATCACACAAAAATCATCAATGGAAATCAAATCTATTAACCAATGGAGGCCTGGATTTGGAGTCACACACAAAATTAAAATGGAAAAACACACTACAGGCTGATCCAACCTTGATGTAATGTACTTAAAACAAGTCAAAATGAGGCTCAGTATTGTGTGTGGCCTCCACGTGCCTACATGACCTCCCTACAATGCCTGAGCATGCTCCTGATGAGGTGGCAGATGGTTTCCTGAGAGATCTCAGGAATCCGCCATCCGCCAACTCCTGGACAGTCTGTGGTGCAATGTGACCTTGGTGGATGGAGCGAGACATGATGTCCCAAATGTGCTCAATCGGATTCAGTTCTGGGGAACGGGCGGGCCAGTCCATAGCTTCAATGCCTTCATCTTGCAGGAACTGCTGACACACATGAGTTCTAGCATTGTCCTGCATTAGGAGGAACCCAGGGCCAACCACACCAGCATATGGTCTCACAAGGGGTCCATCTCGGTACCTAATGGCAGTCATGCTACCTCTTGCGAGCACATAGAGGGCTGTGCGGCCCTCCAAAGAAATGCCACCCCACACCATTACTGACCCACTGCCAAACCGGTCATGCTGAAAGATGTTGCAGGCAGCAGATCGCTCTCCACGGCGTCTCCAGACTCTGTCACGTCTGTCACATGTGCTCAGTGTGAACCTGCTTTCACAGGGCACCAGTGACGAATTTGCCAATCCTAGTGTTCTCTGGCAAATGCCAAACATGTTGGGCTGTGAGCACAACCCCCATCTGTGGACGTCGGGCCCTCATACCATCCTCATGGAGTCGGTTTCTAACCGTTTGTGCAGACACATGCACATTTGTGGCCTGCTGGAGGTCATTTTGCAGGGCTCTGGCAGTGCTCCTCCTGTTCCTCCTTGCACAAAGGCAGAGGTAGCGGTCCTGCTGCTGGGTTGTTGACCTCTTACGGCCTCCTCCACGTCTCCTGGTGTACTGGCCTGTCTCCTGGTAGCACCTCCAGCCTCTGGACACTACGTTGACAGACACAGCAAACCTTCTTGCCACAGCTCGCATTGATGTGCCATCCTGGATGAGCTGCACTACCTGAGCCACTTGTGTGGGTTGTAGAGTCCGTCTCATGCTACCACGAGTGTGAAAGCACCACCAACCAGTGGCGGATCTAGGATTTTTCTGAGTAAGGGGCCATCAAGGGGGCCATAGTATACATAGAGGGGCCAAGTATTTGTGGTAGATGTGGTGAAATACGGACCAATAAAAATGAAAGCCATTACATTAACGTTATGGCAAATCTTATCACCATGAGATGTAAGAATTCAGTGAACTTGTGTGCCATTTCACTAAATAACAATATCAGACATTTCATACATTACAGCATTAAGTGTTGTTACTCTCCCTAAATTATTGCTGACCTGATGAAAAGGGACTGGAGGTGTGCTGCTCTTGACCAGCCTCTGGTCTACTGTGTTCTGCTGCTCTCTCCCTCCTCTCACCCTGCTCATTTTCAGCTGGCAGACTCACTCTTTTGCTCAAAAACTGCTGAATTCCCACCTGAGACTGACCCTTACTTTTCATATTCTTCTCTATCACTGCCAAACATTATAGTTAATGTTAACACACAAATGCAAATTACAAACAAGTACATGAATTAGCAAAATGCTAACATTCATGTCCAAACACAAGTAGGGCCCCTGGTTAACATTGTTCTTAACTAACTTTGCTTCTTAAATTAATGTTTGTCAGATTTACACTATATGTGATAGCTATAAGTAAAAAGGGATTTATGACTTATCATTACCAACAAACTCCTCAAAATGTAGACTGGTTGTCGGTTAAAAAGCTTTCTCCGCGAGATCATTCAAATCTTCTTTTTCTTCTGTAAGCTTTATTCATGCTGAGCATTCCGTTTTGGCTCATTAGCGCTACTGGAGTTTCGGCATGGAAATGCATCCACCTATAATGTGATCCTTGCTCTTGGACGAAGGACAGATGAGTGACAGGACAGGGGCACTTCAGGGGGCCAATCAGATTTCAGATGGGGCCAATGCCCCTGTGGCCCTGCCCCTACAACTGCCCCTGCCACCAACATTCAAAAGTGACCAAAACATCCGCCAGAAAGCCTAGGTACTGAGAAGTGGTCTTTGGTTCCCGCCTGCAGAACCACTCCTTCATTGAGTGTGTCTTGCTAATTGGCAATAATTTCCACCTGTTGTCTATTCCATTTGCACAACAGCATGTGAAATTGATTGTCAATCAGTGTTGCTTCCTAAGTGGACAATTTGATTTCACAGAAGTTTGATTTACTTGGAGTTATATTGTGTTGTTTAAGTGTTCCCTTTATTTTTTTGAGCAGTGTACTTGTTTAGATTTAACCCACAAGAATAAAATATCAAGTGGTAAGAAATAAAACTACTTGTTCAGAAGTACTTTGTTTGGTTTGAGCAACAAAGCTACTCATTTATTGTTAGATTCAAAGTCCTCAAGACTTAGTCATAAAGAGTGTTTGCTTACATTTAGGGAAAAGATAATCTTTCAGAAAAAAGATAGGGCACATATTGATTTACTTTCTTTCAGCTTTGGAACTGACATGAACCTATTGATTCTCTATTGTTGAGAGACTGCTCAAGAGTTTTCTTATCACTGTCTTTTCTGAGACTCATGTAAGTTGCATCTGAGCCATAGAATTTTCTGACAGTCACAAACTGCTTGACTTGCATCCCATGGCATACATAATCATCCTCTGTTAAGATTTCTCCACATATCAAGGGCTTCCATTGAATTTGTATGAGAAGAGAGATTCAAAGAATTTATAATTTGATTGAGAAGGTCTGTTTCACAAATAGATTAGCTGAAATCAAAACATATTTTAGATAACTTTAGACAGTCTCATAAGCAGTCTGTGTGCTCATTCATAAGTCATCTGCAACACAAGCAGCCATTATGGGTAAAGGTGTCAAAAGATTGAGATTCCCTGGCTCATCTCTACTGGTGTTAAGAAATATATGTCCATAAAGTGTGGATGTTGGTAAGGTGTAGAGTGTGAAGTGCAAAAAAGTCTATGCTCTGGCTTACAGCAGAGCTTTAATGGCTCTGTGGAAGAAGCTGTGTTTAAGTCCTTCTGTCTGTGCCCTCATGGCCCTGAGCCTGCCAGAGGGGAGGGTGCCAAAAAGACTGTGCATGTTGTGTTTTAACCAGCCTGATTTTTTGGGTCGTTTTCTCAGTCGGGTAGAGTGAATTTGGTCCAGGGATGGGAGAGGGGCACCAATGATCTTTGATGCAGTTATAATGACCTGCTGCAGGGCTTTTCTTTCCTCTGAGGTGCAGCTAGAGAACCACACTGTGTATCCATAGCTCAGGACACTTTCGATGGTGCATTGGTAGAAAATGTGACGTGTTTTCGTGGGAGCCCAGTTTTCTTGAGGGACTCCAGGAAGAAGAGTCTCTGCTGGGTCTTCTTCACCGAGACTAAAACAGATACAGAAACACAAGGGAGGCAGGAATAAACAGGGGGGATTCAAGGAATAACACAAACCAGACTGAAACCAAAAACAGAAGTAGATAGGAACTAAAATCTGAAAATATAAATATTAAGAAACAAACCAGAATACAGAACTGTAATCGGAAAATACAAAACTAGAGAAAACAAAAACCAAGACCCAGGGACCGTGACTGTTTGACTCACAATGTAAATGGTGAATGGACTAGTTCTTATATAGCGCTTTTCTACTCTGTCTGAGCACTCACAGTGCTTATACAACATGTTTACATTTACCCATTCACACAAGCACTTCCATGAGTAACTAAGCTAAGTGCTTACTGTCTAACATTCACACACATTCATACAATGACGCTTGTGTCAGAGAGCAACTTGGGGTTCAGTATCTTGCATCATTTGAACAAGGAATTATATTGATGATTTGTAGTTGCATTTTAGGCATGGAACGCAGGAAGATCAACCATCAGTAAGCAACTGTGATCTGAAATTTGGAACTATAATTCCTGTTTCTTCTCTGCCCATGGACTGCAAACTTTGAGGACATAAGGGGACTTTGGAAGGAGTCATTGCTTACACATCTGGTTCCTGTTAAGTATGGCTAGGGTTAGGCTGCGTCCCTGGCCAGGAATCACCCTTATTCCTACTCTCACCTCTCAAGACCGGTAGTAAAAGTTAGTACCAAGGAAGTGTTAGAAAGCTCTTGATATGATTTCTTATGATTTGACTATATAATTTGTATTCCAATAAGTAGAGATCATTAGAAGGAATTGAGCATGATTTGTTGATAGGAAATACAATTATCTATTTCGTGATTAGACCCCAATGGCCCATCAAAGCAGAAGGGAATGCCAGTGGAGACAGGAATAAGGGAAGGACCATCCCCCACGGAAGTCGAGACGCTGGTGGTGGTGGTGGACTAGATTGTACTAGAAGTGAACGTTTGACAGCATGGGAAAGTAGAAGTGATAGAAATAGATAGTAAATAAAGAAGCAGCCAAACGCCTGAAAAAGTAGGCAGATGAGTAATTACAGATCTTTACAGAACTTATGCCTAAGCTTCATTTTAATAGTTCTTACAGTTTGTTCTAACCAACAAAATTAACAGATCCCTGATCCCTGACCACTAAAGTAACAACCTAGCCATTTTACCAAGTGCAAAGATCAACAAGGAGAGAACTGCTGTTACCAGGTATGGCTGTTGACTGACTAACAGGATTTTTCAGTTGGGTTGTGTCATCAAACATATGTGGGGTTGGCATCTGGATGTAGGCAGTTAGAGATAGGCATGTCTTCTCACCATCAGCTTAAATTAGTTTCTACATTTCCCATAGCCCAACTTCAATAGTTATCCAAATGGTCAATGTTGTTCCAAGGCTGTTCCAAGACGTTCTACCATTAATTAATGGTTTAATCTTAAATATGATCAATCTATCTATGGGCTACGTACCACAGGCCTTTAAGGTAGCCATAATAAAACCATTACTTAAAAAGCCATCACAGCTGTCTTAGCTAATTATAAGCCAATTTCTAACCTTTCTTTTATCTAAAAGATTCTCTAAAAAGTAGTTGTATAGCTAACTGCAGGGGAATGGTTTATTTGAAGAGTTTCAGTCAGGTTTAAGAATTCATTACATCCTGAACTGTCACAGTCACCTCAGTCTTCAGAGGCACCTGCTGCAGCGCCACCTTCAGAGTTGCCTGAGCCTGAAGGTCCAGAGCTGCTTGTGTCCAATGCCCAGAGAGTCTTCATCGACATCCAAGGAGTTTTGTCCGCATCAGCCACCTGCCAAGCCAGTTTGGAAATGTTCCTGCAATTATCCAGAACAGTTGGTTCTAAGGAGGGCTTTTTAAGCAAAGGAAAGATGCTGGCTGTTTTAAAGTAATCTGGGTTGCAGCCTGATGAAAGGGACTAATTTATAATAGAGAGAAGCCATGGGGAGACAAGTAGAAACTCTTTAATGAATTTAGGAGGGATAATGTCAATTGGGCAGGAGGAAGTGTGCATGTATAAAACAATATCAAGAAGATCTGTCATGGAAATTCATTTAAACTCAGAGAACAAAACTGGGTGAGAGTCCTGGAAAGGTTGAAAGGGTACAGACTGAAACTGTGACCTGATACAGTTGAGCTTGCCAGTAAAGAAATCTAAAAATGTTATGCAGTTATAAGAGGACACAGCAAGGAAAGTGGACTGAGGGGTACTGAGGAGTCTGCTGATGGTGTCAAACAAAAACCTTGGATGGTGTTTATTATCATTAATTGAACCAGCAAAAGAAGATGTTCTTGCATCTTTTATGGGTTGGTTGAGTGTAATATGACTTTTAATGGTGCTTGTTCATTATTGTTCATTAAAGATATGAGACTCACCAGTATTACTCTGGGTAGACAACACTGGCTGTAGAACTGTGTCAAAAAGTATACATTTGTGATCAGACAGTAGGTCAGACATATGCAAGGAGTTTATAGATAATCCAAGGATAAAAACTAGATTCAGTGTGTGGCCACCATTACTGTATGTGTGGGGCTAGTAACATGTTGCATTAAATTAAATGACTTTGCAATGTTTAGACATTATGGGGCAGTGCAGTTAGAGTGATCATCAATATGTAAATTAAAGTCATGTATCAAAATGATTTTGTCAAATTTAAGAACAACAGATGAGAGAAGATTCCAGAATTCATTCAGGGAATAACTGCAGGTAGATAACAATGTAGGACTGCTTTCTTGCATTTGCGCACTGTCTCTAAAATTAGTAATATCCTGTGATAAGAGTGCTGATGAAAAACTATGATGATTAAAAACTAGTTTATGCTTTTATTACTTCTAGGCTGAACTACTGTAATTCATTATTATCAGGTTGTCAAAAGAACTCCCTGAAAAGCCTTCAGTTGATCCAAAATGCTGCAGCTAGAGTACTGACAGGGACTAGAGAGCATATTTCTCCCATACTGGCTTCCCTTCATAGGCTCCCTGTTACAAGGTCTTCAATAATCAGGCCCCATTTTATCTTAAAGACATCACTGAACCATATTACTGCAGTAGAGCACTTCGCTCTCAGACTGTGGGCTTACTTGTTGTTCCTAGGATACTAAAAAGTAGAACGGGAGTCTCTTCCTATGTGGAACCAGGTCCCAGTTTGGATTTGGGAGACAGACACTCGGTGTATTTTTAAGTTTAGGCTTAAAAATAGACTGCTGGGGGCTGTCCATAAAGCACTTAGTTTTTCTTCACTTATCAGTCTGCATTTAATCGTTGGCTATTAATAATCTCTTGCTCTCTCCCACAGTGTGTCCTTTTGTCTGGTCTCTCTCTCTCCTCACCCTCAACCGGCGTGTGACTGGTTGGGGGAACTGGTCGCAGGCTCAGGGAGGAGCTGATGGCTGCCCCTTCCTGGTTCTGTCAGAGGTTTCTTCCTGTTAACAGGGGCCGTTTCATTTTTGGGGTTTTCTCTATGTTTTTGTATGGTGTTTACAATATAAAGAAACTTGAGGCGACTGTTGTTTTGATTTGGTGCTGTGTAATTCAAACTGAACTACTCTACTGTGAATTTCATCATAGTTTCATTTTATTTTGAGTTTCAGTGCACCAGTGCCAGAATCAGCCTCCAGCCAAATGAATAGTATTCACATTTGGCCTCTGACAGATGTAAATATTTGTCCCACATCTTTATTCATCATGTTTCTTTTTAAAATGGCTTGTTAAAGAAGTTAATAGGATTAGAAATAGTTACAAATCTATTGTATTACTGTATTATCATGACAGCAGGACCTGTATTATAATATTCAATAGAGCTGAATAGAAAAATTTAATTTAACCAAACAGTGGTAACCTGTGGCATTAAATGCTAACACATTTTTGGCTGTCTTATCCTCCCAGCATATGAGAACGTTAATTTCTCATACATCCTAAAAAACAAACAAACAAAAAACAAAACAAAAAAAAAACTTTAAAGCAGGGTCTCAGAGCAGGAGTCGCATCAAGCCTGAGAGAAAAGCCATCTTTTCTAGTTTTTGTTTTGTTGCAAGGCTGCTAAATCCCAGCAGAAAATATGCTTTTCATTTTAAATTTATCAAGCTGCAACCTAAGCAGAGCAGTGGAAAAACACTCTGACCTTGTTGACCTACAATTACACAGAAAAACAAGCTGTTTCCTCGAAACTTTTTCCTCAAACTGCTGTCTTGTTTCTCGGCGCTGTAGCTTGTAGGTATTCTGAAGCCACAAAAAATCATGAGTGTACTTTATTGCTCCTGTTCTCTAAACTGGTGCTCCATTGAAGTAACCAGTAACTAGTTTTATTAGAACCCGTTTTGTGTAATAAAATGATTCCTTCAGATGATTAAAATTCAAAGACTCCCTACTTTTTAATCTTTTTTAAAGGTACAGTGTGTAAAATCTTTAGTATATTGCATGAGGGAGGAGAGAGAGCAGTGGTAAAGGAGGAGAAAGTCACAATGAGATGATGAAAATATATATGTACAAATGTTAAATTTCTGTCTCCCCGTGTCCGTGTTTCCTTTGTCCAGTTCTTGTTCCTCTAGTGTAGGTGTTGTATTCCCTAAGTGTGCCTGCTTCCCTGTGTTGTGTTAGAGCTGCATTCCTGTTTCCATGTCTACTTCTTATTTTACTTTGGCAGACCTTTGTATTGTGTGGTTTGTGTTCAGTTTTGCTTCCCTTGTCTTATTAGTTACATTCGTTCAGCTGTGCTCTCTGGTGTGTACTATCTCCCTGATTATCCCATCTTTGTATATATAGTTTGTGTCCTCCTGTTCTTTGTCACGCCGTCCCACTTTGGGTAGTGTATTCCTGGTTCTGAGTTTCCCCATGCATTCCTAGTTTGAATTATTAACTCCAGCTGAGCTTTTCTAGTTTCCTTGTACCTGATGTGTAACCAGCAATAAAGCTGTGTATTTCTGAGTTCTCGTTGCCTCCTGAGTTCTGTGTTTGTGTCCTGCCTGCCACACTGCACAAGCAGGACTGGGCTGTGGTTACCTTCTTGAGAGAAATGGGGAACCGTGAGCCATGAACCACTCCGGAAGGCAAGTTACCATTTCATGGGACTCACCTGGTCCTGGGAGGTTCTGAATTGAATTGAATAGCTCAGATTCTGAGTCCAGTCTCGTAATTACATCTTCATCCAGCATCTATAGGACCATTTCAAATGTATACGTAGCAGCAATGACACCTTGGATGAGGAAATGTAAAAGAAAGAGAACATCTGAATGACAAGCAAACCTACTGATCAATATGTAGCAATATAACTAATTCTACACATGCATGCACGCAATACACAGACATACACAATAGAGTAATGGTACCTAGCTAATTTTACAAATCATTAAAAAAAAGCAAATTTGATGACAAACTCTCTTTCACACAATAGTTATGAATGCACACACATTTCTAATGTAATAAATTAAACCGCTACTTACATGTATCAGTTTTTGCGTTCTAAAATAATCTTCTTAATGAACGACACTCTATGTGGTCCACAAAATATATATTCCTGATAGTCACGGTTGATAAGAATTAAAAGTTCGCATGAAATTCCATAGGAAATGAATGCAGGTCATTTTTGACCCACTTGTGGAAGCTTGGTTTTGGGATTTTGTAAAATTCACAAAATAAATTTTATTATTATTTTATTATTATAGTGCAAGAAAACAAACACGGGTCATTTTTGACCCACTTATGCAACTAAGGTTTGACAAAGATCATTTTAAATGTAAGTCTTTCATTATTTATAGCCATTAGATATATTATGTGGAATCATATCTGATCAATATGATCAAATGATAAAATCTGTAATTAACACTATATTGTAATTACAATACCAATTTCTGGATTAGAAAAAAAGTAAATCTATTAATTTTATAGATCAGAATACATTTATTAAATATATTGTAAAGTTACATATAAAAACCCATAGTACAATTGATATAATCAAAATTGAACAGTGGATATTATTATTGCTTAGATAAAGCCATATGACAGTTTGTGTTGGCAAAAGCGTCATCTCTTTTCTCAGGCTTTTTCTGCACTGATGGTTAATTGTGGTTTAATATAACCTCAGTTTTCAGCCACTTAGGTTGCTGCTTGTGTGTGATATAGCTACGTGTATCTTTCACATACAAGCCATCAAATTTACTAGCAAGCCTTTATTGGTGTAGTCCTACATTTCTTGTTGCCATGACCCGTTAAAGGAACCTTATAAAGGAAATGTATTTAAAATAATTAAAAAATGAAAAAAAAGTTCTCCACAAGATTGTCATGGGGTGCAATAATTTTTACAAAAAGTAACAAAATGAGAGAAATCTACATATTATCATAGAAGGATGGCACCAATTCAGGATTAAATGTGCTATTTTTTAATATATTATTGTTACTTTTCTTATCAGTCTAATTAAAATGATTGGATGTGTGGTAAATGCATAAATCCTTTTTCACATAATTCTATTTTTTCTTTGGAAAAAAAATCTTGTTTTCCATCTCTTATCTCTTATTTTCCCTTTAGCATGCATCTTGGCTCACAGTCAGTCGTGTACAAGAGGTAAATTACTTATAGCCCCCGGCAGGGTTTTAAGTTACATTTTTATATTAGACTATTTTTGCTGTGACTGTTTATCATTAGAAGCACTCACCTGTATAACAATCTAACTAGTCTGCAGACCAGAATATTTCATCTTTGCTCATTGTCCTGTTGTGTCTGGTCCTTGTGCAATACACATATTTTTAGACTGTTAAATGTGGTTAAATTAATTACAACAACAGTCAGTAATGTGAACATACTGTATTTTAAAGGTAATCAGATAATGGCAAGTAAAAATTAATTAATACAGATACAAATGATTACAATATTATTTTTAATGACAATGTTGCTGGTTTGTTATAAGCTAAAAAGTAGTGTTTTACATAAATAGTTCAATATATTTCTGTATTAGCAGTGGTTTTATGATATATTCCCGTTAGCATGCAATTATGCACTGTAGCAGCAAAAATCAATAATAATTTAATTTCCTCAGTTTGAAAGTATGTTGATGGATGGTTTGCACCTAAAGCCAAACATCACTGTGTTAAGTTTACTTACAAACTGAATTAGAGTTTAATTGATTTTTTAATTGTATTAAATAAACGTGTTCATATGTGAATCTCTGAGAAACTGCTCGAACAACAGTTGATTTACAGCATGCACAGACTATTCTTTTTATATTCTGTTGCCCTGTTTGTGCAGTCAATCACATTATCTGTGCAGACTCAAAGACAATAAGCTGCTTCACAGCAGTAAAGGCCAACTAGCTGGAGATCCAACTGTGCAACCGTCATCACTAACTGACATTGCTTCAGAGGGGGATTAAGGTACTGAGAGAGGAGGCTTACTGGTAGATATAAAGGAATAAACGGTGTGATAAGCTCAATAATGCACTGCACACTGAATGAGCTACTGTCTGCTTTAAGTGATGAATAACCTGTTAAATAAATACAAAATTATCTAAGAGGCCATATAAGGGTCAAAATTGAGGTCCTGTTATCTCCCACTGTATGTTAATACATGATCTTTTTTTTTCAGAAAATATGTGGCTGTCTGATTTGTGAGATGTTCCAATGTCTGCATTAATCCCTCCATCAGTAAACGAACTGGGGCCTATACGACAAAGTAAGTTCAGCATACTCAAGATATCATTTCTTTATCTGGCTTCTGTTACTCGAACATCAGCAATCAGGCTAAGTGGCATCAAAAAATAGGGGAGGCCTCAGCAACATGTGACCAGTGACAAACATGCATACATCTACTGACAACAGAGTAGCAAATTTTACAAATTTACTAAAAAGAATGTTTAAAAAAAGTGGGGTGTGTGACTGGAAAAGCACTGTATAATGTGCAAAGTATAAAAAAATATTCCTTCAATTTAATTAAATTTTGAATATACAATGCACAATCACACAAACAGTTGCCTCAAAGTACTTTATATTTTAAGTTAAAAACCCTACAATATTTGAGAGACAACCCCCATATGAGCAGCTGGTGATGGTGGGGAGTAAGAACTACATTATTATAGGAAGAACCCAATCACTGCCGGGACCTGAAGGGTGAGGGCAAAAAAAAAACAAAGGATCTGCTTGTTAAGTTCAGAAATGATTGTTTCCGGGTCAAAGAGTCAACACCTAGTGTGTTTACATTAGGTTAACAACAGCCCTGTAGCTAGTTATGAGGGTCACCTAATCCAGCACTTGCATGAGCTTTATCAAGATGAAAAGTCTGAAGCTTGATCCTATAAGTAGAGAGAGTGTCTCCCCCAAATCCAATCTGAGAGCATTTCCGCAGGAGAGGAGGCTGATAACCAAAGGCTCTGTCTCCCATTCTATGATCATTTGTGTGCTTTAAATGCTTTAAGTGGTCAGACTGGAAAAGCTCTTGCTGTAATAAAATCCATTTAAAGCCAGGAAGGAAAACGGGAGAAAAAAGTCTTACAAGGTCTGTTTATAGACTTATTGGTATCATAGCACCATTGTTACACAAAGCTCTGGCTATACTTACAGTTTCAGTAAGGTGTTACTTAAATGTATGCAGGCTGCTCTTTTCTGTCTAAGAAAGCTGCATCTGTCTTCTCTTAGCCTAAACCCAGGTGGTTTAAATGGTATGAGAGCAAGTAAAGAAGAAATATAAAAACCTGTAAGTAGATATATTTGCATATTTGCATTTTTTTTAACATGGTCAACAAGAGATTAGGACAATATTGCAATAATAAAGCTTAGTAAAAAATGTTGTGGCCGAGAGGAGCAAGGAATAATTCTCTTCTTTAAAAAAAATAAAAAATATAAACCTTCTTATTTATGCATACGGCAGTCTGAAAGGTCTTTCAGGAGTACTGACACTATTTTCCAGAGATTGATTGGTTGTACATGCTGGTTTTGACCTCTTATCTCAAACATAACCGGCTCTTGAGCATGTTATAAGTGCAGCTTACAGTAAGTTACCATGGAGATACAACCCGATATGAAGTGAAGCCCCTTCATAACTCTCAAAATCCATGATTACTTTTCTAGGGTCCAAATCCTTCTTCATGGAACCAGCCTTTGGAAGCTTGCCATGGTCTTTGTTACCTCACCCACCGATTGGCGAAAAGGTAATGTTTTCAAAATAAAAAGAAACAATTATTAACTGATCACATTAAAAATTTCTGGAGTAGTTGCGAATGGTACAAAGAACGACTGATTAAAATTTGGTAGCAATACAGTGAAATGTCAAAGGTACATGTCACTAAAATTTTCTAACCTTTTGAAACTCCCTATCTCAAAAACTTTTGAAGCATAATTGATGAAACTTTGTATAAGTATTCCATAGGGGCCCAAGAACATATGATTTCATTTTTAAAATTCATATCACAGGTATAAACAATTACTGTTGATAATTCATTGTTTTTATCTTTTTTAAATTAAAATACTCACAATAATGCAACGTGAACTACAAAACCTACACAAAAATTGCATACACATATACAAGTCATATCTCAGTAAATGCTTGTTTTTCTTTTTTATTTTATTTGTTAGAGGATCGCAGTAGTGTACATAAACTGAATAAGATATATCCAGATTATATTTATACCATTATCTGTTCATGTGCATTTCATTTTTTTAAATAACTATTTCTTTATAAGTATAAAATCCTATTTTACAATGATTAGAAGGTAATAAATAAAATTTTTAGTCATTGTGATCTAGTAATTTATGATGGAGTACAACAGCATATCTATTGCAGCGTAATATTGGGGGTGGGCAAGGTATGTGCTCTACTGAGTATTGTTGTGTACTGTTGTCATTCTCAGTTTATTGGTATTGCTCTTATGTTCCACTGTGCCTTCCTTTTCCATGTCTTTCCTCTGCTCTTCATGTTGTCTGAATGAGTTTGGTAGTGGTCTTCTTTCAGTTTACTTCCTGTTTTATGTTGAAGGTTAGTTTCTCAGTGGTTTTCAGTGTTTTGACTTCCGTCGTTTTGCCCTCACCCTCCACCCCCTTGTTAATGACTGATTGAGTTCATCACTGAGTTCAGTTCATGCCTTTTTTTTTTCTATTTACTGTAAACATATCTGTTAAAACCAAAATTTGTAGCTGTCACAGAACATCATAATGAGGACATGTCAGAATATTTTTTAAATTTCCTCATTTTGATAAAATGATAAACTGAAGGAAGCGTATTTGTTGTCCTTACATAAACATGACATTTATGCTGACTAGGTCTTCTTTGAACTGTGGAAGCCATCAAGCCTTGTATAATTTACATTTCTGTCATTAAGCCAGACATCATACATCCATCCATACATCTTTTTCCACTTATCCAGGGCCTGGTCACGGGGGCACCAGCAAAAGAATAGAATAGAACTTTATTGTCATTATACATACAACGATACAACAAATTATATAACGACATTCCATCATAATATAACGAAATAGCGTTCGGAACAGCCATCCAGAGAACAGACAAGACTAACATAGGGGAGATGGGTGTCCGCAGCCACTGCTGTAAATGTCCAGAGAAGTAAATGTCCAGAATGATGAAAAGCCGGTCCAGTGTTCTGCAACCAGGACAAAAACTGTATTGTTCTTTTTGAATCAGAAGTTTGATAAATGGATGGATCCTCCTTTTCCAGCACCCTGGCATAGACCTTACCGGGGAGGCTGAGGAGCGTGATCCCCGATAGTTGGAGCACAACCTCCAGTCTCCCTTCTTAAAGATGGAGACCATCACCCTGGTCTGCCAATCCAGTGGCAGCACCCCAGATCTCCACGTGATGTTGCAGAGGCACATCAACCAAGACAACCCTACAACATACTGAGCCTTCAAGGAACTCAGGGTGAACCACATCCACCCCAGGGGTCCTGCCTCCAAGGAGTTGTCAGTGGGATTAAGGAGGTCCTTGAAGTATTCCTTCCAGCGCCTGACTATAGCCTCAGTTGAAGTCAACAGTGCCCCACCCGCACTATAAACCGTGTGAGTAGAGCACAGCTTTTCTCTCCTGAGTCACCTGACAGTTTGCCAGAATTGCTTCGAGGCCATCTGAAAGTCTTTTTCCATAGCCTCACAAAACCACTCCAACACCCGAGTTTTGGTTTCGGCCACCACTCAAGTTGCATTCTGCTTGGCCTGCCGGTACTCATCAACTGTCTTGGGAGTCCCACAGGCTGACCAGGCCCAATAGAACTCCTTCCTCAAGTTGATGGCTCCCTTCACCTCCGGTGACCACCATCTGGTTCAGGGATTGCCACTATGACAGGCACCAACCACCTTGCAGCCACAGCTCTGAGCAGCAGCCTCAAGAGTGGAAATGTGGAACATGGTTCATTCGGACTCAATGTCCTCAGCCTCCCTAGGGATGCTGTTGAAGTTCTGCCAGTGGTGGTAATTAAAGATCTCGTGGACTGGGGCCTTTGCCAGGCATCCCCAGTGCACCCCCACAGTGCGTTTAGGTGCTTCAGCTATGTCCGGCATCCTCGCCACCACCCGATCCAACTCACCACCAGGTGGTGATCAGTTGACAAATCAGCTCCTCTCTTCACCTGAGCGTCCAGAACATACGGCCACAGATCTGATGATACGATTACAAAATCGATCTGCGACCTAAGAGTGTCCTGGTGCCATGTGCACTTATGGACATCCTTATGTTCAAACATGATATTTGTTATGGAAAAACTGTGGTTTGCACAGAAGTCCAATAATTAAAAAACAAAACAAAAAAAAACAAAAAAAACATTCAGGTTCAGATCAGACAGTCCGTTCCTCCCAGTCACGCCCCCCCAGGTCTCACAGTCATTGCCCACATAAGCATTGAAGTCTCCCAGCAGAACGATGGAATCACTGGATGGAGCACCCTCGAGCACCCTGCCCAGCAACTCCAAGAAAGATGAGAACTCTGAACTATCTTTGGTGCATAAGTGCAAACAACAGTCAGTACCCTGGCCTAAAGGTGGAATTTTCGTCCAGCGGTAAAAACTCTGACGTACAGGCAACGTACAAGCTGAGGGGATACAAAAATACCCACCCCAGCTCGCCATGTCTCACCGAGCGCAACTCCAGACTGGAACAGAGTCCAGCCCCTCTCCAGGAGACTGGTTCCAGAGCCCAGGCCATGTGTTGAGGTGAGCCCGACTATATCTAGCCAGTATTTCTCAACCTCGCGGACTAGCTCAGGTTCCTTCCCCACCAGAGAGGTGAGATTCCACACCCCAATAGCCAGTCTCAATAATCGGGGATCGGTTCGGCAGGGCCTCTTCCTCGAACTCCCTCCCCAGGCCTGGCTCCAGGGTGGAGCCCCGGTAACCCTATCCCAGGCAGGGTAAACAGTTTCCTTGGTGACTTTGCAATCGCTCTTTGTCTGGCCCCTTACCCAGGACCAATTTGCCATGGGAGACCCTACCAGGAGGACAAGCCCCTGGACAACATAGATCCTGGGATCACTGCGACACGCAAACCCCTCCACCACAATACGGTGGTGATTCACAGCAGATTCTGTTATTAAGCCTAAAGCTTATACAGTAATAACACTTAAGCACCATCAGCCAGATAAGTAGTCTCTGGCAAAAGCAACCTTTTCGAAGAACATGAAAGTGCATTGTTGACTGAACCATGTTTTCCTCAGCTGCCAGTCTGGCCATATCTCATAAGATATTATGAAATAAACATTGTAGACAACAAATTAGGCTAGCATTTTAGACTGCTACAGGTCCCCCATGACTCTGAATTGGATAAGAGGAAGAAAATGGATGGATGGATGGATGGATGGATTCAGTCTTTATGCTGAGGTAGGCTTAAAAGATTTTTTTTCTTTTTTCCCCTTTCTTTTTTTATTTAAATTCCCATAAATCTGGCAAATTTTCCTATGTAGTTAATCAACATGTTTATTCCAGAGGCCTGTGCTATAAAGCAGAATTTGGGCCTAAACAAAGTAACTTCTTCCACAGCTTAGCACTTGGTTTTGGAACTTCAGTACTTCTGCCTGATTTACACCCAAAGTATGTCTCTCTCTCTCTCTCTCTCTCTCTCCCCCTCTCTCATGCACATACACATGCATACCTTTCAACAGATATGACTCATTATGAATTGGAGCTAATTTGTTTGTCTACATATAAGGCAAGTGATTGGTACAATACTAGCTGCCTGTCCATAGTTCTATAGCTTAATGAGGTAGGCTTCATATTCTGTCAACACATATTCAACACTCCATTCTCCTGGGCTCTCTTTTTATAATCAACACACCCACTCACTCAGTGAAGAATAATTCTGTAACTGCCATCAAACTGCTTCCATCTGTTTCTCCTGTTGGGTTAAACTCATAGCTTTGTATTCCCACTCTCTAAGGTGACATGGCCTTTGTTACTGGATTCAATCATTGACAGCCATCCTAAGCCTGACATAGTATATTTTTGGCTGATATGCCAGTATGATTTTCTTCCAAAGCCTCTGGGTTTCATAAATCCCTCAGCATCGAGGGATGCTTAGTATTGATGGCTCTACACAAACACATTTCCATTCCTTTTGGCCCTTCGTGGAAGAGAACAATCAAGTGGGGTTAGAAAGTCATACGGTACATTACAGTGACGGATTCCTGAAAGCCCAATAAAGACCCTTACATCAATGTCAGTTTCAATTGATTACTTTTAATGAGTGCAAATAAATAATGCAAGACCATTCACACACACTCCCACAGAGACAAACACACACACTTGCAAGAAACAGAAACTTTTGTTAAGTTTAATGCCCTTCAATTGTTTTGGGTTTGTTAAAATGTCATTGAGCAGAACTGCTTGTTAGCACTTTGCAAGCCACCAGATCCCAATCGCGCCAGTCAAACAATGGCAGAGGACTTTTCATTTCGTTACACCAGTCAGAATTTGTATTACTTTCTGAGATATCAAAATTTGCTCAAATAGCACAACCTTTTTTCAGCCTGTCCTCAGAGTGAAAACGTAGGTATTGGTCATTTCTGCAGGCATGAATTACGACCAATATTTACATTTTGGAAGGGGGGGAAAGCGACATCTAGTGGTCGTAGACAAAAGTGCGTTTAAAAAATGTATTCGGTTTTGTCCGGCAGACCACAAAAGAAGATTAAGTATCGATTTCGTCACATTCGTTATTCATGTACGGAAGTCATTATTTTGCCGTGGGATAGTTTGACAGCCTGGGCATGAACCATCAACCTTCCGATTGATAAATTACTATTCTATCCTCCAAGCCACGGCAACATTACCCAAGGACGTGTCCATACGACACGTGAAGCCGGAGGTAGGCGCGGTCATTTGGAAACGTAAATATAGGTCGTATTTCGGGGCCCTGCAGAAACGACGGATGCTTACATTTTGATTGGAGGACATGTTACCTTTTTTTGTTTGAGACACGTTTTCTTCTGGCTTTGGCTTCTTCTTCGGGAAAGTCCCAGCTAAAAAGACAGAGATATTTTATAAAACATCACAAAAAACATATGAGCTTTCTCTGGATCTGAGGCTTGGTATAGATTTTCGGAGATAATTTTGGGTATGCCTCATCTTTTCTGCTTTCAGTTAGTTTAACATTTTATTTCCAGAGCATCTAAAAACTGCTGCTCCAGCTATTTCCTCTGCCCATCTACAGTGTATCACAAAAGTGAGTACACCCCTCATATGTCTGCATATATTTAAGTATATCTTTTCATGGGACAACACTGAAAAAATGACACTTTGACACAATGAAAAGTAGTCTCTGTGCAGCTTATATTACAGTCTTCATGTAGAGCAACAATTCGTCTTTTACGATCCTCAGAGAGTTCTTCTTGGAACTTTCAGTGACCAGTATGAGAGCGTGTGAGAGCTGTACTACAAAATTGAACACACCTGCTCCCTATGCACACCTGAGACCTAGTAACACTAATGAGTCACATGACATTTTGGAGGGGAAATGACAAGCAGTGCTCAATTTGGACATTTACGGGTGTAGTCTCTTAGGGGTGTACTCACTTTTGTTGCTGCTGGTTTAGACATTAATGGCTTTATATTGAGTTAAAAATAAATTTACGCTGTTATATAAGCTGCACACAGACTACTTTTCATTGTGTCAAAGTGTCATTTTGTCAGTGTTGTCCGATGAAAAGATATACTTACCGTATTTTTCGGACCATAAGGCGCACCGCATTATAAGGTGCACTATCAATGAACGGGTCTATTTTCATACATAAGGCGCACCGGGTTATAAGGCGCATGATAAAACATATGTAGAGCGAAACAAAAGCGTCAGGTAAGTCGAACTTTATTCAACTCATTCACAATGACTCAGAATATTTTTCAGTTGTAACAAATACAGAAAAATACCCTAACATTTTAAATTCCTCATCTTCAGTGTCTCAGTTTAACAGTTGGGCGATTTCGGCATCAAGCATGCCGGGTTCCCTCTCGTCATTATCCGAGTCAGTGTCATTGTTGTTACTGTTTTGTTTTGGTTGCGGCACACAGCAACCATTTAATTGTTAATAAAAGGGCTGTTGAGACAGGCAACAGCGAGTTTTGTTGCACTAAAGCTGGCAATAGCGCCAGCCGCTGATCGCTAGATTACGCGCAAATATCCGGGGCAGCATAGATGAAAATAGGCCAGGAACATGTAGAATAAAATCCATCATCGTTTTCTGCAGTTTACTGTGTACGTTTCTATTTTTGGAACAATGTTTCCACTTCTTTTTGAATTTATCTCCGGCGGCTTCGGCTGCTTTCCACACCTGCTGCGCCGCACTCCCAGCTTGTTCCTGTCTAATATCGTCAGTAGAATCATT
The DNA here is from genome assembly GCF_007364275.1 of Archocentrus centrarchus. Taxonomy (NCBI): domain Eukaryota; kingdom Metazoa; phylum Chordata; class Actinopteri; order Cichliformes; family Cichlidae; genus Archocentrus; species Archocentrus centrarchus. Next base: position 6,986,240 of record NC_044365.1, on the reverse strand, counting down.
TTGTGAATCGATGATGGACGCACTAAAACATTTTGACATATTTTTGAGGGCAGTGTACTGTACCACATAAATTTGGTTCAAGGTCAGTAAGCACAAGAAGAATTCACACATAAGGCGCACCGGATTATAAGGCGTACTGCCGATTTTTGAGGAAATTTAAGGATTTTAAGTGCGCCTTATAGCCCGAAAAATATGGTAAATATCTGCAGAAATGTGAGGGGTGTACTCACTTTTGTGATACAGTGTACTTCATGTGTGCTTGGGGTTTAGTATGAATCTGTAGTTTTATATTCATGCAAATGGTGATTACTACATTACTAGTTAGATTCCTTGGTTGCTCAGCTACCATTTATTGACATGTCAGATAATAAGATATTCATTCTCTCCAGAGGATCAACCATATTTATCTGAGTCTTTTCTACAAGGAAGAATAACAGCACTTGTTCTTTTTTCAAATTCCTCAAATGGCTCAAGGCTTTACTTTCATGACTATTTATCAAACGGATACTGATTACAGCCACATTTGCCTTTGGTACTGAGATTGTTATACGACTCCAAAAATGGGAGAAGACATGAAAGAAGAATAATTGATTTATAATACACGCGACTGTTTCTGTAAGATTTCTCTTTTATGAATAACAGTTAACAGTTTTAGTTGATTAAATTTTAAGAATCCTTTTTTTTTTCTTGCATGACTGACCATGACTAATTTTATCCTTGTGCTTGAGAGACTTGTTGGTCCTCAAAATGATCACGTGTTATAAAAGGGTTCGAGTTGTAGCAGACTATTGAAAAACACAACAAACCGTTGGGAATTTGTTTGCTGTAAAGTGTAATGCATCTTTTTAATATGTACAATGGACAAAAGCAACATTGCATTCAATTTTTAGGCACATGAAGATTGTTGCTTTTTATAAAGTTGTTGAAGGAAGGAACAGCATGTTTGTTTTGGTTTCTTTTTTTGCCTACATCCTTTGAAGGAATTCCATGCTACTAACCTTTACTAACACAATTACATCCACACAGTGTTTCTGGTTATGTTATCCTGGAGGTGTGAGGAAGCTGCTGCGAGCACACTGCCATACACCATGCAGTGGCTCCATTGGGGTGCTTTACATTAAAGCTGGAGTCAGGGTCGCTGTCAGTCTCAGCATGGATCTTGTCTCCACAACGTATACATGTATATTTTATGAGCAAATGAAAATATAAACTTTGTTTCTTTACTGTATTTTTTTTTCCTCCATGGAAACATTAAAAACATGAACAGCTCTTACCCATCTGTGATTCGTCATCACTGCAACAACAAAACATATTTGAATATGCAAGATGCAGAAAGGGCAATAATTTCCACATACAATAATTTCCCCTATTTCTTTATGCAGCAGTAGGAACAGTGTCCTAATTCGAGTGCCAGAGGCTGGTCGGCGGTTTGCTCTGTCTTTGCCTCCACATAAATAACTGTCATTGCTTGCTGAATTAACTAACATGAGCTGAGGGTTAATTTCATATTGTTGCCCATGTGTCTGTGTTGCTTTTTTCTCTCTTTTGCTACTTTGCCTGCTTTGCATTCTGAATTCACTGATTAAGTAAACCTGATTAGCTGAGCCACCGCTGCCAAATTCACTCCGCAATTCCAAAGAGGATCTCTCTCTCTTCATTTTCTAGTCCTCTTTCTTATCTTTCAAACAGACAAATGGATGATGAGATTTGACAGGCTCATTTCTACCAACTGGGAGGTAATTTCCTGTTACTAACTTTTGTACTGATGAGCACCGCCAAAAGCAAGAGACCTGCAGGTAGATCAAATTGCAAACTACCTAAAGACTTTTTTTTTTTTTTAACTCCTCAAATTCAACACCACAGTACCTGGGTTATTACTTGTTTAGGAACTATTAAACCATTTTGGCTTAAAAAAAACAAAAACCCTTAAATACACTCCATTTGTACAACACCTTTGTCCTCACATTCTCCTGCAGTGTTCACTGTGTCCAAGACTTTTCATGTTAAACTGTGAGAAATTCTCTTTGCATAAATCTTCTGCATTTATACTGACAGCTGTCATACTATATGGGGTGATGTACAGCTAAATATCATACATGAGGTCATATACTACAGTTTAAAATCTGGAGGCCCAAACAGTGTATTACAAAATAACTCAACACCTGTATAGAGATAATTCTATAGGTCCTTCAAAATGTTCCACTTTGAACACTAATTTACAGATTTATATATTATTTATTTAATAGTGTTTCATTGGCAAAATTCTTGCATATAGTAGGACCATTATTCGTTTCTAGGTTCTATATAGGCTGTTTCATCAAGAATGCATTTCTGTATCAATCACCCAGTCTACACCCAGCTGTGATGGTTTGGAAAGTGTTTGAGTGCCATAACAGCTAAAGGTCAGGCACTGATTTCTATAAAAAGAATAATTATATAAACAATAATTTAACGATAGATACTATTAATAATATTAAGCCACTTAATTAGTAAACAGATCCTATAATTACTATTACACTGGTGATTGGCTAATTTTCAAAGTCTGCATTAGGGCTGGGCGATATGGACGAAAAATGATATCTCAATATTTTTTAGCCGAATGGCTATATATATATATATAAACAAGATGGCGCCGGTGAGGTCAGCAGCCGTCGTACCTGCTCATACGCTTTGTTTGTATATATTAGCTTTAGCTTTAATTTTCGACTTTATAATTCCGCCTGCTCTGTATCATATCACGTATGACAGACAGACTCTTTTTAATATCAGAATAAAGCACCCTGGCTGTATTCTGACACCTTTTTCTCCCGACCCGACTTGGCCCCGGGAGATCCTGCGCCAGTGGGCCAGCTCAAACAAAGGAGGGCGCGGAGCACCCAGGTCACAGACAAGGCCCTGAGGGAAAAGAGCCGGCGTAAGAGGGAGGCTGAGGCGTAGAGCACACCAAACACCACTGCCAAGCATCCTGTTGGCTAATGTCCAGTCACTGGATAACAAGCTGGACGAACTCAGGGCCAGGATACAGTTTCAGAGGGACATAAGGGACTGCAACATCATCTGTCTCACAGAGACATGGCTGACCCCCCTCATACCACGCCGTACAGCTGTACGGAGTTCTTCATTGTTCATCGCATGGACAGAACGAGTGAGTCTGGAAAATCAAGAGGAGGAGGTGTGTGCCTAATGATTAATAACAACTGGTGTGACAGTAGGAATGTCGTCCCTCTGAAACAATCATGTTCGCCTAACCTGGAGCTCCTAACCCTGAAATGCCGCCCCCACTACCTGCCCCGCGAGTTCACTTCGGTCATCTTCAGCGCCGTCTATATTCCACCTCAGGCGGACACAAACACGGCACTATCCGAGCTACATGAGGCTGTTTCCACCTATCAGGCTAACCAGTGTGATGCGGCTCTCATCATAGCCGGGGACTTTAACAGTGCAAACTTGAAAAAGGTGATACCGGAGTTTACTCAACACATCGACTGCCCCACCAGAGGAGAGAGGACCCTAGACCACTGCTACTCTCCATTCAAAGAGGGCTACAAAGCAAAGCCTCTTCCGCCCCTTTGGGAAGTCAGATCACACCTCTGTCCTTCTCATGCCGAAATACAAACAAAGGCTCAGGCAGGAACCCCCTGCTGTGAGAGAAGTGACACGGTGGTCTGATCAAACAGAGGCCGCTCTGCAGGGTGCGTTGGATTCAACCGACTGGGACATGTTTCGCAGCAGCGCGGGCGGAGACATCGAGGAGTTTACGGAAACGGTTGTGGGATTTATTGGGAAAGTTGTTGATGACACTTCACTTAGGAGGACCATCAGGACCTTTCCCAACCAGAAGCCGTGGGTGGATAAATCTGTCCGCGATGCTCTGAGGTCCCGCACCATTGCCTACAACTCCGGCCTCGCCTCTGGGAATATGGAGGACTACAAGGTTGCATCATACAACGTCCGCAGAGAAAGAGGCTAAACATCACCACCACACACACCCCCGGTGAGTGCCGATGCTTCTCTGGCTGATGAACTTAACAACTTCTTTGCGCACTTCGAGTCAGGAAGCCGACAGCCCGCTGCACTCAAGGCCGGAGGGGCGGAGACACTCACTGTGACGGAGCGCGACGTGAGGAGGGCGTTTAGACGTGTAAACACCAGGAAAGCGGCTGGACCAGACGGTATTATTGGACGTGTCCTTAAGACCTGCGCTGACCAGCTGGCGCCTGTGTTTACACCGATATTCAACCTCTCACTGAAACTGTGTGTGATTCCCACCTGCTTTAAAAAGCCCATCATTCAATTCAGTTTCAATTCAATTCAATTTTATTTATATAGCGCCAAATCACAACAAACTGTCGCCTCGAGGCGCTTTGTATTATGGGTAAAGACCCTAGTCTGGTCCCTGTCCCAAAGAAACCCCACCCCAGCAGCTCCAATGACTTCAGGCCCATAGCGCTCACCTCTGTGGTGATGAAGTGTTTTGAGAGACTCATCAAGACATTCATCACCTCCTCACTGCCCACCACCCTCGACCCACTACAGTTCGCATAGACAGATCCACAGACGACGCCATGTCCTTCCTTCTCCACAAGACCCTTTCACACATAGACACTGGTAAGGGGAACTATGTGAGAGTGCTGTTTGTAGATTACAGCTCAGCATTCAACACCATAGTTCCCTCCAGGCTGGTCTCTAAGCTGCTGGACCTGGGCCTGGGCCCATCCCTGTGCAGGTGGGTTCACAGCTTCCTGACCAGCAGACCACAGGTGGTACGAGTGGGTCACTTCACCTCATCCTCCCTCACCCTCAACACTGGATCCCCCCAGGGCTGTGTGCTCAGCCCTCTGCTGTACTCACTGTACACCCATGACTGCGTGGCCACGTCAGAGTCCAACGTCATCATCAAGTTTTCTGACGACACTGCTGTTGTGGGACTAATCTCCCACAGTGAGGAGACAGCCTACAGGAGAGAGGTCTCCCGCCTGGACAACTGGTGCCAGGAGAACCACCTCCTGCTCAACGTCAGCAAAACGAAGGAACTGATCGTGGACTTCAGCAGGAAGCAGCAGAGGGACTACCATCCACTTGTCATCAGTGGTGCTGAGGTGGAAAGAGTGGACACTTTCAAATACCTGGGAGTGACCATCTCACAGGACCTGTCCTGGACTCATCACATAAACATCACTGTGAAGAAGGCCAGACAGCGTCTGTACCTCCTCAGGCGGCTGAGAGACTTCAAGCTCCCACTCAAGGTGCTCAGGAACTTTTACACCTGCACCATCGAGAGCATCATGCGTGGGAGCATCACCACCTGGATGGGAAACTGCACTAAGCAGGAATTCATGGCTCTAAAAAGGGTGGTTCGTTGAGCTGAACGGACCATCAGAACCACCCTCCCCAACCTGCAGGACATTTACACCAAGCAGTGCAGGCTGAGGGCCATGAAGATCCTAAAACAGCCCAGCCACCCCGGACACTCTCTCTTCTTCCTGCTCCCATCAGGCCAGCGTTACCGCTGCCTGAGGACTAAGACTGAAAGGTTGAAGAAGAGTTTTTACCCACAAGCCATCCGTCTGCTCGACTCTGAGGCCTAACTGGACTATTATTGCACAATGTAAATATTATAATCTATAATTCCATGTAAAAGTGTGTATAGTGTATAATATATAGAGTATAGTGTATAGTGTGAATTACCTATTTTTATTTTTATTCTTCTTATTTATATGTGTGTGTATATATGGTTGCAGGTACAAAATACATTTCACTGTGCATTGTACTGTGTATAACTGTGCATGTGACAAATAAACACTATCTTATATATATATATATATATATATATATATATATATATATATATATATATATATATATATATATATATATATTCCCAAAAGGTATAAACAAAAAGGCACTTCTGAGTCAAAGCTACATGTCCCAAATGTCATACACATACTTTTATTAACATTCACCTGTGGATATACATGATAAATTGCTCAAACATAAACTATTGGCATATTTAAAAAATAATGCTCCTCAAATAAATTAATGCTTTTTTCCTCTGTAAAAAAAAAGACTCACAGCTGTGCTATTAAAATGTAAAAAGAAAAGATACAGAGCAGAAACAGCAAAAGGCTGAATGATTCTTTAAAAAGCCAGTCTGCAGTGAAGTAGACTTCACCAAAGTGCTTCGTCCTGTGGGTCCTCCTGTACATCCACTACAGAATTCCATCCTTCAGTCAGCAGGGTTATAGCTAGCTCAGTAAATCCATGGACATATACGCTGACGTATCACAACCACGGGCAGCGTCTACGTATCTGCCGGCTGCTTCACGAAAAACAAAACACGGCGACAGTGGAGGATTTCAGGTTTCCAAAAGTTGCCAACGTCACTGGAAAAAGTCGCTAAATTTGTCGCTAATCGCTTTCTGGAACGAAAAAAAATGTCACCAGGGAGGGTCTGAAAGCCGCTAAATCTAGCAACAAAGTCGGTAAGTTGGTAACACTGCCATGCTGTCGCTTCCAGCACGATTTACAGATGAAGCGGTGAGGGAGAGAGGCGGGGCAGTGTGAACTAGTGGATCTACAAGTATGATTGTAACACGACATAGACTATATCGATGTAAACGATATTGTCTCATCTTAGATCGCATATGAAAAAATATATAAACGAAAGGAGACAGAGCATTTGCCTCTGTGGCCCCCCATCTGTGAAATTCTCTCCCTGTCTCCCTGAGAGCGGAGGATTCGGTGGCGTCTTTTATATTGCATTTGCTTAAAGTTTTTTTTTTTCTTTGTACTGTGTTTTATTGTTCTAAAGCACTTCGTGGCAGCTGCCTTGAGAGGTGCTATATAAATAAAGTTTTACTTACTTATATTGACATTTCTTAAAAACTCACCCATCCCTAGTCTGCATTTAAAGAATAAACTTGAAAATTGCTTTTAGTATTTGCCTTACAGTTGGTACACTTTACAAGTGTCAAATTCAACTTTACAAGTGTAGTAAATTTAAAAGCATCATTAGAAACTACGTTCCTTTCTGTCACTTTAACTGTGTTCTGTTGACTGATTAGATTTTTTTTAATTTATACTGTTTAAATTATACTCAGTGTCATTGATATTGAGGACACTTTCTCAAGATTAATATAGTGAATAAATTAAAAAAAAAATAGTAAATGAAAAGTAGCCTTATCGTAAGTGCTTGCAAATTTTGAAAACTCCCTCCTGGAAAAGCTCCATCTTTTAAAGGTGGATCAAAGAATGATAATTCGATAAGGACATATAATTTATAAGTTCACAATATATCACAGTAACATAAAAATACATTTCAAATTTGTTTGAATCCAATTAAATTAAACATTGTTAAGTAAAGTCCCACATAAAGAAAGGAGAGAGGAACATGAAACAGGAGTTCAAACACTGATCAAGACACTGTTTGAGACCTTGTGGACAACCAGGATGGAGCTGAGAAGCAGGAGGGTTCCATGATAGAAAGTTTAAAGCAGTTATAGTATTACAATAAATTAGTGGTATGCTATGATGCAAATTCTGGTATCGATCCCATACAGTGGTTTGCAAAAGTATTCATACCCCTTGAACTTTTCCATATTTTGTCACATTACAACCACAAACATAAATATATTTCACTGGAATTTAATGTGAAAGACCAACACAAAGTGGTATACAATTAATTATGAAGTGGAAAGAAAATTACACATGATTTAAAACATTTTTTACAAACAAAAAACTGAAAAGTGTGGTGTGCAAAAATATTCAGCCCCTTTTCTCTGAGTGCAGCCAATTGCATTCAGAAGTTGTCTGATGACTGCTAATGACTAACAAGAGTCCACCTGTGTGTAATCTAATCTCAGTACAAATAAAGCTGCTCCGTGACGGCCTCAGAGGTTGGTTAAGAGAATATTGGGGAGTAAACAGCATCATGAAGTCCAAAGAACACAGCAGACAGGTCAGGAATAAGGTTGTGGAGAAGTTTAAAGCAGGCTTAGGCTATAAAAAGATTTCCCAAGCTTTGAACATCTCATGGAGCACTGTTCAATCCATTATCCGGAAATGGAAAGAGTATGGCACAACTGTAAACCTAGCAAGACAAGGCCGTCCACCTAAACTTACAGGCCGAACAAGGGCCTCCTCCCGGTGGGACATGCCTGGAACAAGTCACCCAAGAGGCGGCCAGGAGGCATCCTAATCAGATGCCCGAGTCACCTCAACTGGCTCCTTTCAATGTGGAGGAGCAGCGGCTCTACTCTGAGTCCCTCCCGGATGGCCGCACTCCTCACCTTATCTCTAAGGGAGAGGCCAGCCACCCTTCGAAGGAAACTCATTTCTGCCGCTTGTATTCGCGATCTTATTCTTTCAGTCACTACCCAAAGCTCGTGACCATAGGTGAGGGTAGGAACGTAGATCGACCGGTAAATTGAGAGCTTCGCTTTTACACTAAGCTCCCTCTTCACCACGACAGACCGGTGCCTTGTCCGCATCACTGCAGAACCAGCCCCAATCCGTCTGTCGATCTCCCGCTCCCTTCTCCCATCACTCGTGAATAAAACCCGAGATACTTGAACTTCTCCACTTGGGGCAGCCAGAGAGGGCACTCCACCCTTTTCCAGCTGAGGACCATGGCCTCAGACTTAGGTGCCGTTTACACGAGACCGTTTTCATTTTGAAACGGTGTCGTTTTGATGCGTTTCGGCCTTGCGTTTACACGACAACGGTGTCGTTTTGATGCGTTTCGCCCTTCTGTTTACACGACAACAGAGTGAAAACGATGTGTTTCAGAAACGGGGTCCAGAGTGGAGCGTTTCAGAAACGCACCGGCTTGCGTTTTCGTGTAAACACTTGAAACCGGGGTGATTTGAAAACGCTCGACTCGCACATGCGCACTATGGTTGCGACGGCCAGTTTTTCGCGCACGCGCAAACTGATAAACAGCACTCGCGGATTCACGAGTGCTTCTTATGCTTTTCCTGTGTTTTTACCGTTTTGTAATTCAGCGTTGTGTGCAGCAGCGATCCAACCTCATCATCTGTCCACACAAAACCTCTCACATTGGCCGTTTTGTAAGTAATGAACAATTTGCCGCACTACCTACTGTGTCACTCCACGCATGCGCGTCTTGCGTAAACAAACTGCAAAGAGAAAACCAACGCCAACTTGTGGCCTGGCATGGGAACTACATCGTTTTCATCGTTTCACATGTCCTCGTGTAAACGCGGATCGTTTCTGAAACGCCATCGTGTAAACGAAAGGCTGAAACGCATCAAAACGACACCGTTTCCAGTGAAAACGGCTTCGTGTAAACGGCACCTTAGAGGTGCTGATTCTCATGCCGGCCGCTTCACACTTGGCTGCGAACCGTTCCACTGCGAGCTGGAGGCAACCCCCTGATGAAGCCAACAGGACCGCATCATCTGCAAAGAGCAGAGATGAGACTCTGAGGCCACCAAGGAAGAAGCCTTCCGCCACCTGGCTATGGCTAGAAATTCTCTCCATAAAAATTATGAACAGAATCGATGACAAAGGGCAGCCCTGACGGAGTCCAACACCCACAGGAAACGAATCCGACTTATTACCGGCTATACGGACCAAGCTCTCATTGCGGTTGTACAGAGACTGAATGGCCCGCAGCAACGGGCCAGACACCCCATACTCCCGCAGGACCTCCCAAAGGATACCCTGAGGGACACGGTCGAATGCCTTCTCCAAGTCCACAAAGCACACGTAGACTGGTTGGGCAAACTCCCACGCACACTCAAATATCCTTGAGAGGATAAAGAGCTGGTCCAGCGTTCGGCGACCAGGACGAAAACCGCATTGTTCCTCCTGAATCGGAGGTTCAACTAACGGATGGACCCTCCTTTCCAGCACCCTGGCATTGACCTTACCGGGGAGGCTGAGGAGTGTGATCCCCCTTAAAGTTGGAGCACACCCTCCCGTCTCCCTTCTTAAAGATGGGGACCACCACCCCGGTCTGCCATTCTAATGGCACTGCCCCAGATCTCCACACGATGTTGCAGAGGCGTGTCAACCAAGACAGCCCTACAACATCCAGAGCCTTCAGGAACTCAGTTGTTTAAACAACTCCTAAACAACAATTAGTTGTGCACTGCACAAATGTGGTCTTTATGGAAGAGTGGCAAGAAGAAAGCCATTGTTATAAGAAAACCATAAAAAGTCACATTTGCAGTTTGCCAGAAGCCATGTTGGGGACACAGCAAACATGTGGAACAAGGTGCTTTGGTCAGATGAGACCAAAATTGAATTTTTTGGCCAAAATGCAAAACGCTATGTGTGGCAGAGAATTAACACTGCACATCACTCTGAACACACCATCCCCATTGTCAAATATGGTGGTGGCAGCATCATGCTCTGGGGCTGCTTCTCTTCAGCAGGGACAGGGAAGTTGGTCAGAGTTGATGGGAAGATGGATGGAGCCAAATACAGGGCAATCTTGGACGAAAACCTGTTGGAGTCTGCAAAAGACTTGAGACTGGGGCGGAGGTTCACCTTCCAGCAGACAATGACCCTAAACATAAAGCCAGGGCTACAATGGAATGGTTTAAAACAAATCATATTCATGTGTTAGAATGGCCCAGTCAAAGTCCAGACCTAAACCCAATCGAGAATTTGTGGCAAGATCTGAAAACTGCTGTTCACAAATGCTCTCCATCTAATCTGACTGAGCTTGAGCTGTTTTGCAAAGAAGAATGGGCAAAAATTTCAGTCACTAGATGTGCAAAGCTGGTGGAGACATACCCTAAAAGACTTGCAGCTGTAATTGCAGCAAAAGGTGGTTCCACAAAGTATTGACTCAGGGGGGCTGAATACTTTTGCACACCGCACTTTTGAGTTTTTTATTTGTAAAAATTGTTTTGGATCATATATAATTTTCTTTCCACTTTACAATTGTATACCACTTTGTGTTGGTCTTTCAGATTAAATTCCAGTGAAATATAGTTTTTGTGCTTGTTCATAGGGGGTCATTTTGACTGTTGGGTTTTCTCTATATTATTCTAGGGTCTTTACCCACAATACAAAGCGCCTTGAGGCGACTGTTGTGATTTGGCGCTATATAAATAAAATTGAATTGAATTGAATTGTAATGTGACAAAATATGGAAAAGTTCAAGGGGTATGAGTACTTTTGCAAGCCACTGTACAAGTAAATACAGGGCCAGTACTATGTTGTTTAAATGTGCTATATAAATAAAATAGACTTGACAGACAACATAAAAAGGTTATTATATTCAGACATGTTTCATGTTTGAGGACAGTTTCAATAAAATAATTTAACACAATTCAGTGGGATGAATATATTATTTGAATATCTGTATACAGTCTATAGGTAATCAGTCTGCTCAGGTAGCAACTATGATGGCAGAGTCATGAATGAAATGATACTTTGACAACTATATGAGTTACCTGTTATTCTTTGCCTCTGAAAGGACTGTGACAGTGGGGTCTGTCTCTGTGCTGGTGGTGTGGGTCTGTCTGATGGATTTCCTTCCTCCTCTCTTCTTTTCTTTTGCTGTTCATTCCAGGACAAAGCCCTCTTTTTTTGTGGTTTTTCATGTCTGTATTCATTTTATTAAGTTGGTGGTGTTGCCATAGTGGAGAATTTCCTTCGCTGTTTGCAGTGTTTTCATTCACAGCTGTAAAGTGCCTCTACAAGATGCTCTTCTTCCTCACTCACTGCTCAGTGCCGCCAAGTCACATGGCCATACAACAACTAAACACAGCAGGGCAGGGAGGAGGGGGCAGAGCAAAGTGCACCTGCATGAGAAGAGAGGTGCTTGCACAGACATGTCTCCTTTGTGATGAACAGGAGCAACGTACTGAACTTAAATGAGACAAAGTAAAGCAACAATCCTATCACGCTAGTTTCAATCCGATACCAATACCAGTGGCACTAATCAATCCGCCCATCCCTGCATTGAATTTAAATGATGAGGATTGGAGTGAGCAGCCTTAAGAGAGGTGAAAGATTTTGACAGTGTGTCAGTGAACAACAACAGTAGTCCATAACCACCCTAAATGAATAGAACAGAACAGAACCCGTGGGAGCAGGTTTCTTAGAGGGCATATATTTCATAAGTGCACAAAGCTGTTCTCAAAGCAAAACATGGCTATGCCGATGAATAATTTTATACATTTGTTATTCAGTAGCACTGATGCTGTCAGTTTTAAGAGGTCAAAACTTCAGCAACACTCGTAGTAAATACAACTGTAAGTGTTGCTGCCTGACTGACATGTTTTGGACAGTGGATTTTGTCACAGTCAACTTGTCATTGATGTGGAAATATGTCCAAAAAATAATAATTTGCATGTGTAGTGCAAACTCCACTGAATTGTAGAATTTGCTAATGTGCAAAAGGAACATAAGGGACATCAACACTTCATTTCATATATTTTTGTTTTTGTTTGGCTTTGTTTTTGTTTTTTTTTAATTATGTGATTTTTTACATCTGTGGGTGCCAATTTACCTCCTTTGTTCATATTTCTCAGTGCAAAATGTCAGCACAATAACCATTATCATTTATGAGCTATATACCCTAATATATAAAAGGCTGCTGCCAACATTTCAAAACATTTGATTCCTTCTTATATACTTGGGTCAGCCACTTTTTAATGATTACAAAGTCATTTAAAAATGATGCCAATCACACACATTTTCCCCAGGACATGCTTTTCTTGCTTTATGTTTCTGTCATCCCATTTCATTTCTTTCACACTTCTCCTTCTCTTGATGGTGTATAATTGAAGGGTGGACTGATTTGAAGTAAGATTCTACAGTGCTATCAAACAAAAAGCTATTAAATGCCAACAAAAATAACTTTATTTCAAGTTGGAAACTGGGCCAGTGTTTAGCACTGTCAGCGCTCTCTCTAGCTCACTCACTAAAAAGCTCAGTATTTTACCAACCAAACAGATGGGATCCCTTGGTGTTTGAATTTCATCTGTGAAAATGGTTTATTTAAATATTATTCTGGTATTGTCATTATAATACAAACTGTTGCAATGTTGCAGTACAGAAGCCTCACACAATAGCAAAGAAAAGAGAATCGTAATTCATCAGAATTTTTGACAGCTCAACAAACAGACAGGACCGCATTGAAATGAAATACATTAGAAGAAACAAATACATCTAGAGTGGGTGAAGAGTCGGCATTTAAGACAGAACAGAAAAATGGTTGTGTGATGTTTCTGAAATAACATCCCTGGATGAAGGAACTGCTGCTGTAGCCATCGTCGTGAACTGTTCTCCTCTTTGGTAATAGAGACCTTGCTACGTGTAAGCAATTCAGCCTCTCCCAAAACTCATACTAAACATCATTTTTCACCAATCAATCGCTGCTCCGATCTCTCCTTCTTTGTTATTCAGTATGTTGCAAGGACCCACAATAAAGGGAGTCCTCTAGATTAAGATGAAAGCGTTATAGAGGAGATGTTTCTAATATATATAGATAGATATATACTTTTTTTTTGTCAAATATATTTTACCCATTTTCATTTTGAAGAAATGAAAAACCCACTTTGGACTTGTTAACACTTGAATATGAGTACATGACACCATTGTTACAAGTACAGAACATCACTGGCCTCTGCCTTTTTAAATGGATTTTTAAAAAATGTTATCATGCTGATTATTTCATTTACAAGTTGTACAGTTCTGCATCTTTTTACATGAGGGTTGGACACACTGTCCACTCAGACTCTGCATGCTCTCCCAAAAGTTCTCTGGCACACATCCAAATCCCATTCTCAATACACTGGAATAGCTTTTTTCCCCCCCTTGCAAACTAAATCATATTACATAGCATGTTTCTTTTCAAAACAATCCATTGAGTGGCATACATGTGACAGTGATGTTAGATTAACTGTCTAAATATGCACTGAAGCTATTTGAAACTTGACGGATTAGACAGGGTTGCCCTCCATCGCCTGCACATCTTGTACCCAGACTTGATGCTTCCGATCAGGAGATGTCTCTGCTCTTATCCCAAAGCATGACAAGTTCTGTCAGCCTTTGAAGCTCAGAGCGGGATCAACAAGTTTTCACACAACTGGTATTTGGAAATGCATCTATACAATTTTATTTTACTTTGACTGCAAAGCAGAATGAAAGCTCAAAGTGAGGTGAATATTTAGCTTTTTTTTTTTATATATATATATATAACACACAGCACAGTAATCCTTTCAAAATATATCTGTACGATGTGTGATCAAAGAACAGGTCCATAAGAATTGAAAACCCTGATTTAAACTCATCTGATCTCTCATTCAAGATCATCTTCTCTGGAATATCCAGACAGCTTCCAGCACAGCTGCTATTTTACGATCACTCCCTGGAAATTTTGTTCTGACCACTTGCACTGTCTGCTCTGCGTTTTCACCATGGACCTCAAACTTGCACAGTGACCAAACATCAGCTTCTGTTTTTAGTTGTATAAGCACTTTGAGTGGTCAGCTAGAGTAGAAAAGCGCTATATAAGAACTAGTCCATTTACCATTTACCAATTGCTGGTATTGGGATCTGGGTCTCCAGCTATGATCAAGCAGTCCACAGTTTCCAAGCCCAAAGGCAGCACATCTGGTGAGATGGGAAATTAACAGCATACTCATCTTTTTTTTTTTTTTTTTGACATTCATAACGATGTGCAGCATGATGTTGTCCGTTAGGACGAGACTGTAAAAGCCAACTTCTGTAATATTGTTTTGAGGTGCCTAAGAGAGAACATCCACAGGCAATGACAGGAAGTTCCATCATGTGCCAGTACAGAGTGCATTGAAAACTGAGTTTTTTCACCCACACAACACAATCTTTGCTGACTACCTGCCTTATTTATCTCCCTGTAACTTCATCCATTTCCTGAAACTGAAAATACAGTTTTAACACAACTGAAGGACATCAGCACATATTGCAGAGACAAGCCAAGGATAAGACAAGACATCTACAGGGTGATCTAAAAATAGCACCTATACTGAAATCAGTCCAGAAGTGCACGAGAAGATGATCTTGAACAAGAGATTGATTTCAATTTCAGATGATGTAAAGTTCTGATTTTTAGAATGGCATTCCCAGAAATGTTATCGCTCCTTCAAGGTTATGTATGAAAGTCAGTTTATACCATATAACAAATGATGAATTCTATAATCACGCTTTCTATGTTTGACCATCTTGGGCTAAGCAAGAAATCATATGGGAAATATTAATTTCATTGCAGGGTGATTGGTGCTCTCTGGCTTATTTTATGGTAGATTACATTCACTTACAGTATCCCTCTTGAGACATAAATCAGCTATTCTACTATTCATAAATATTTCACTTTAAATTGGAACATTGGTGCACATTGTCCTTTTCAGCTAAAAAGTTAACATCAACAGAATAATCAGTTTCTCTTTTGGAGGTTATCCTGGATCATGCTAATGATCAAAGCTGTGTGCACTATGAAGCCCTCCACTCCTTTGCCTGTGTTTGTGTCAGATTGTCAAAGCGTTATATTTTTAATAAATGCTCTGCATGAATAAAACTCTCTATGGAATATCATCTGAAAATAAAGTAAAAAATATAATAATGTGAGGTTAAGAGAAAAATAAACACATTTCTCATAATGAGTATACCATCATTGTTTCACTGGATCTCATGTCACCACCCTGCCAGTTAAACTTCTACCTGGAAATGTGTGTCAGTGTGTGCATTAGGATTTAACATAGTACAAGCTATCCTCATCATCCAAAGTGGGTAAAGCCTCATTCATCCTCTATAATTATAGCAGGGAGGTGCACAGCATCTGAAGCATGTCATTTAGTAAAGGTCCAGATCAGTTAAAATTAATCATCCAATGGTCACATATCAGGATTTTGAATGACTCTTAAATTGTAACATCCTTTTTTATTCCTACCAAGGATGCAATACAAATTAAAATGACATAGGGACAAATTTCTTTCACATCAAAGTTAGCACATTAAAATAAAGCTAAATTCAACATATTGTAACACTGAACTCCAAATGTTTGACTTATGTAGTTCAACTAATGTATTATCCTCTCTTCTAAGCCTTCAGACCAAATAAGCATGCACATCCCAAATGTATCACTAACAAGATGTAAAATTATGCACAATGGAAATTTGGGTGGCTGATACAGCTGAAAGGAAAATTGGAAAATTTAACCTTTTGTTAACCTGTTGGTAAATGGTAACAGTCTAAATTAACACATACTTGAATATAAATTATCTCTTTGAGAGGGCTACGAGTGCCTATTCACATTGAAGTTCCATGGTCAATATGATGGGTGGCAGCTATGCATACAACACATACAGTAATTCTAGGTGCTTCAAATAAAACAGATATAGATACAGATCTAGAATTATAATTACACAAATATAGACTCTCCTTTTTTTTTTGTTCACTTTTGAGCAATGAACACATGAACTGGAACAGCAGAACCATAAGAAAGTCATTCTTCCATGAGATTTATCCAACAAGATACAGAGTCCAGTTGCCACATTGAAGCGTTGCACCTCAGGTGGTGTGAGGTTGACGTCTGTACAAAAGGTAATCCAACAGCTTTAAATGTGACTGGTGTTTACAGTGGCTAATATCAATGTGCTGGGTGCAAGAGCTGTAGTGGCTAGGACATGAGGGGGCCAACTGTGCTGTCCGCAATATGGTGAAGAAATGGGGATGGGGTCAGAGTGGGGCAGGGTTGGGGAGGAAGGGACGGGAGGGGACAGGAGGGAGTAAAACAGGCATTTTTTTTTTTTCTCATTCACTTTGAGAGCAAACAGAAAGAAAGAGAAAGAGAGAGAGAAAGATCTGGGCGCAAACCATGTCAGTTCCTCAAATTATAACAAGGCATTCCTCACCAAACCACATGCCACGAGGAGGACAGCCAGTCCATAGCTGGATGATATTCTTGTACCTGAGAAGATATGAAACAGAAGATTAAAAGCACTGTTAGCATTATAATTTCTGTGTAATATTCTCGATACAGAAACACTTGTTGATGGCCTGCAGCATATATGACTAAATGACTCTAATATTGTGTTTGGAAAGAATATGAGAACTGGAACATTAAAAAAAAATGTTGTTAGCAAGATCAGTTCCCTATTTCCACATTATTGTGTATCAATACACCACTACTGCACCTTTATAAATAATAACACCACATCAATGCTTTACAGAGGAGTAACATGTTCTTCTACCTCCTCTTAGCTCACCCATATCAGTAAGTAATGATTGCTATTATATTCTCACCTCTTTCCTTGAGCCAAATACCTTTTTTTAGCATATCATAGATGAATATTTCTTGAACAGTAAACTTGTGTTTTCTTCTGTTTTACCAGACCAAAATTAAAATGATTACTTCAACTACAGTATCAATAATCAGTAATCCATGACGCTCACCCCATATAACCAGCTATGTAGAGATTTATTGCTCCTCTTCAATCAAGCTAAAGTTTTACCATATCACCAATCAATATTTTAATGAGCGTATTGGGTTTAATTCTGTTTTGCTGGAGCAAAATTCTAACCTTTAAAACAACTATTGAAAGGTTTGTAACAAGCTGACTCAGTACTGGGAGTTACAGCTGCATCTGATATCATCTAACATGAACTAAAATTAGCAACCATTAGCTACCAGTAAAACCAGACCAGTTAAACTGTGGCATCAAAACCTACAATAATGTAAGAAAAAAAATATTCTATAGTTCTCAATACACATACACACTTACACACACACACACCTTTAGTATTTTGTTTTCATTGCTCACACTTGGTGACTTGTGCAGTTAGCTGTAGCTCAGTAGGTAGAGCAGGACACCTATTGATCAGCGGTTCGATTCCTGGCTACTCCAGGTTACATGCCAATGTATCCTTGGGCAAGATGCTTAACCGCAAGTTGCTCTCCGACTGTCCTGTCGGAGTATGAATGTGTGTGAATGTAAGCTAATTAAAAGCACTTAGCTTTGTAAACATGGAAGTGCTTGTATGAATGGGAGTGCATGGGTGAATGTAAACATGTTGTATAAGCGCTTTGAGTGCTCTGACTGAGTAGAAAAGCGCTATATAAGAACTAGTCCATTTATATTTATTTATTTTAATTTTAAAAAAACTACCTGCCTGTGTTTTAGAAAACTATTAAAAAAATAAATAAATAAAAAAAAACACTATAAAATAACAACACCAAGTGTGAGGCACTTCTAAATTTGTTCAAAAAGTACAAACAATTTCAAGTACACAATTTATGCACAGATTTGTGATAGTAAATCTGTGCATGAATTGTTAGTAAATTAGGGTCAGTGTCTAGTAACCAGTTTGTGCCCTGAAGCTGAAGCACATTTGTCCATGTCCACCTCTGAATGACTCACCCGGCTGCAGTTCCTGTTCCCAAGGGTGGCGCAACAAGTTATTAGGTTTAGGGCCAGGTGGGTTTAGATAACTTTTATCCCTCAATAAATTAAATCATAATTTGAAAACTGCATGTTGCATTTACTTGGGTTATTTTTGTCTAAAATTAGATGTTTTTTGAAGATCTAAAACATGTAAGTGTGATGAACATGCAAAAAAAAAAAAAAGTTTTTAGAAAACAGTGACACTCCCAGTAGACCTCACTCAGCTGGTATAAAATCTTTCATGGAAAATGAAAACCAAAACAAGGAGAGGAAAAGAAGTGGTTTTGTTTTTTTCTAGGAAGATAATATAGCAGATTTTTTTAACAATTGGAGTAAATGTGGAAACCCAAAAGATGGTTAAAGCGGGAGATTGGCATAAATTAAAAGTAAAACAAAAGTGCTTTTCAGATGGACATTCACTTGATGAGAGAGCCCTGTGAATTGAAATGATTCAAAACTACCATTCACCAGGCCTTACTTCTACCAGATAAGAAGTGCATAACAAACACTGCCTACGTATTAGCCTAATACTGTCTGTCATTTGAAAAAGGAAAATATGATCTCTGCAGCAACAGCACAGAAGGTGGAGGGTTGGGGGTGGCAGATGAAAAGTGTGACTTCAAGATACTTTTTAGAAGAAAGACTGATGATATGATATATGATAAACACTCAGAAGCAATTTAACTTATGAACTCTTTTTTTTTTTTTAAATTTTGACTCAATTCAATTTAATTTTATTAAAATTGCACCAAATCACAACAAACAGTCACCTGAAAGGGCTTTATATTGTACAGTAAAGATTGTACAATAATTACAATATTTCTATCAAATTGTCCGGGTAGCTTTACCCAAGAACTATGACACTATGTCAGGGTTGAACAAAAAACATTACTGAACATGTCTGCTACACAGGTTCAGGGTTTCACGGATCCCAGACCTAATCCCAGAAAGCCTGTCCATCTGAAAATTCAATCATTTGACCAATCAAAGAAACACAAAATAATTACAAAGTGCTGTGATTAAACTAGGAGAGACAGACAACCACAAAGAAAGTCACAATGACCAGAAAGACACTCAAACTGAACACTACAAGAAAAGAAAGATGCAAATTAGCCCAAAAAAGTGATTGGAAAGAGAGAAAAAAGATGTCACTGAGATGAAACATGACCAAAACGAGACAAAAGCAGACCAGAGACAGATATGGCTTAAAAGAAATGCAGATTGAACACAAAAACAGATGCAAAGAGAAAAGAGAAACAAATAGGCCACTATGACATACAAACTGACAGCAAAGAGATGCAAACAAAGTTGTCTTGTCTGCTTTTTCCTATAAAATAGGGAGGCTGTAATCTATGGGTGAATGACCTTATAAATGCACCCATTTAATGCCAGTACTTTTACTGAAATCCCTTGAAAACTGGAAGTAAACGGCTTTTGAAGTGCTCTGAAAACATTTTACATGGGCAGTTACTGTTGCCTCAGCTCTGACAAGCTGCTATCACCACTGCAGGCAACGCTGACTGTTTACTGAGCATCTGACATGACTAACAACTGCAAACTAGAACACAGCCTCCTCAGCCTAGAGTTTGATCCGCTTGCATCTTGGAGACATTGAGCCAGAACTGATGAGAGAAGAGTGACAGAGAAACAAGGCAGGATTTGAGAAATATTCACTAAATCTATTTGACATTTTACTAAATTCCTGTGTCAGACTGGACAATGGTTGTAGGAAGAAAATCTACCAGGGGAACACAATGTTCCTCACAGTTTAGCTCTGGATTGTCAGGGCTGCTGAGGGTTAGGGGATATAGGGACGATAGTGGAGGGTGCAGAGATGGAGGGCTTTGACCCTTTATTCCTCACCACCACATCTCATTTGGCTCGAGGTGATCTAGAGAACAGGAGTGCCACAGAGGAGCAGCAATCACTCTAGGCCAAAACATCCTTCACACAGAGAATAATTAATCAGCTTCCAGCTAGGAGACGGAGAAAGGCACAGATGCAGTGATACAGGAAAAAAAAATAAATCTGCTCATCCACTACACTTTTTTCAATAATTTACACTGAAACCACAGTTAAACATGTGCTGTTATATTTTCAAACAATTATTAACTGTTAATTATCTTAGGGTGGAGGATGTCCCTGTGATTATATCTATTTTTCACTGTTTTTTCTAAACAAAAGTAGCACCATGGAAGATTTTTCTGACGGTTTTGTGTTCCTATTCTAACATTGTGATAATCCTACCTCCTAGGTTTTGGGAACAATAATTAACTTGTTGACCTTTCTCTCTCTCCTGCACATACAAACCAGGCACCAGCTTTTCCCATAAATGTGCTGTTCTGTCTGGATTAAGCTATAACACACATTTAAATGTAAAAATCATTTCATGAAACGAAGCTGTCCTTTTAAAGGATTTCTAACATGATTTTCCTTATTTTCACTCATATATATCGTATTCAAGTAGAGGATGCTCGTATTAAATATGTTACAGGTTACACAAATAATCCCTATGAGTCAAAAACTTAGGCTCCAGACTGCCCTAAATTCTCAGTTTTTTCTGTTCTCAACATGTCTGTATGATATCACTGAGAGCCAACATCAGTATATGAACATTTTAGGCTAGTAGAGTCCAGTAATCTGTTAAATATGTTGAGTGTGTCATATTTGAAAAGGGCTGCAGAACTCTAAACACCTGTGTTCTGTTGCTGAAGTAAGACAACCTCATTAAAAATCTTGCCTCGGCCGCTAAACCCTTTCTTCTCAAGCTCTACAACAAACTGGCTACCTAGCAACTGGGGTGGCTGTAGCTCAGGAGGTAGAGCAGGTCATCTACTAATCAGAAAGTTGGTGGTTCGGTCCCTGGCTGCTCCAGTCTGTTGCCAAGTGTCTTAAGATACTGAGTTCCTCCCAGTGCGTTCACTGGCATGTAAACGCTAACGCTTAGGTGTATGAGTGTGTGTATGAGACTGGTTGCATAGAGTGCTTTGAGTACTCATGTAGAGTAGAAAAGTGCTATATAAAAAAACAGTCGAGAGTGTCTTGTCATATTTTAGTTGTATGGATCCTTTAACTTTTAATTTCAATAAATGTTTGGGGACAAAATAATTTCACATTATTTCTCAAAATCAGCAAAGATGAGAAAATGTAACCTATTTGGGTGGGAAATATTGCATGGCCAACAAGATCAATAACTCTAGGTTGGTTAGTAAGACTGAGAATGAGAGAATTATGTATATAATTATATATATTCAATTCAATTTTATTTATATAGAGCCAAATCAAAACAAACAGTTGCCTCAAGGCACTTTGTATTGCGGGTAAAGACCCTACAATAATACAGAAAAAACCCAACAGTCAAAACGACCCCCTATGAGCAGCACTTGGCGACAGTGGGAAGGAAAAACTCCCTTTAACAGGAAGAAACCTCCAGCAGAACCAGGCTCGGGGGGGGTCATCTGCTGGGACTGGTTGGGTCTGAGGGGAGAGAGACAGGACAGAAGGCATGCTGTGGAAGAGAGCCAGAGATTAATAATAACTAATGATTAAATGCAGAGTGGAGTATAAACAAAGTAAAAAAGGTGAATGAAAAAAAAACAGTCAGTGCATTATGGGAACCCCCCCAGCAGCCCAGGCCTAAAGCAGCTAAGGGATGGTTCAGGGTCACCTGATCCAGCTCTAACTATAAGCTTTATCATAAAGGAAAATTTTAAGCCTAATCTTAAAAATAGAGAGGGTGTCTGTCTCCCAAATCCCAATTGGGAGCTGGTTCCACAGAAGAGGGGCCTGAAAGCTGAAGGCTCTGCCTCCCATTCTACTCTTAATTATCCTAGGAACCACAAGTAAGCTTCCTAATAATACTGCCTAAGGGAAGCATGTATAATGTAAATAGAATTGGTCCTAGCACAGAACACTGTGGAACTGTAATTGGAAGTCTCACAGGAGCTTAGCTCAGTCATTCTCAACCACCCTCGAGGTGTGGCCTCTATCTCCTCCTATGGCCAGCATATTTTCCCAACAGAGTATCTGATGGCCAGCAGGGCATAGGTGCTGATTGCCCAGATCTTGTTCTTCCCATTCACCTGACGACTCTGGACTTGCCTTACTTTCTGCAGGTACTTGGCTTTCCTAGTGGTTTCTTTATGGTTCCCATTTGCCTGTGGGATTCCAAGGTACTTGTAATTATCATAAGTTTCTGCAATGGTAACTTCTAACAGTGTAATCCACTCAGTTCTGACTACATTCCCTCTATTTGTTTCCATCCAACTACAGTACAGTTCTCCAGTCCAAATGATATTCTGATGTCATTGCTGTAGATGTGGTGTGGATCAGTGAATCAATGTCTCATTCACTCCTGGCGTACAGCTTGATATCATCCATGTAGAGGTGGTGGATGATATTTGCTCCATTCTGTAGTTGGCATCGGTAGCCAGTCTTGTCTTGATCTGGCTGAGGGGGTTCTGGCCTATGCAGAACAGCAGCGGGGACAGAGCATCTCCTTGGTAAATCCCACACTTGGTGACTTGTGCAGTTGGCTTGAAGTTGGCCTCTAGTGTTGTTTTCCACATACCCACTGAGTTCTTGATGAAGGCTCTCAGAGCCCTGTTGATTTTCTACAGTTCTAGGCATTCCAGAATCTATGTGTGAGGCTTTCTTGTAATCAATCCAGGTGGTGCACAGGTTGGTCAGTCTGGTCTTACAGTCCCGATTGACTGTGCTATCTACCAGTAGCTGGTGTTGCCCCTCTGGTATGTCTGCCAATTCTCTGCTGGGCCCTGCTCATGTATTGAGCCATGTGCCTGTTCATCTTAGGCACTATGGTGCCTAACAGGAGCTTTCATGTTATGCCGAGGCAAGTTATTGGCTGGAAGTTGGATGGGACCGGTCCCTTCTGTGGATCCTTGGGGATCAGGACTGTCCAGTCTTTGGTGCATCTTATCCAGGAACAGCTTCCTCCTTTTGGCTTTACACCTGTGAGGACTTATGAGATCAGTGGATCCCTATTTAAGCTGGAGGAAGGCACCTGTTCGATGCCTGATTGTTGCTTTGACAATAGTCAGTGGAAATGGACTTCTGAATCTGCATGTTTGTCTGCCTATGTTCTGAGATCACTGTTGGACTTCTGTTTCCTTCTGTGCAGGAGACCTGGAGCCTGTATTTGTGAGTAACTTGAGGGAGAAAGTCTTGGTGAGGGATTGTGTGGAGGATCAGCTTTTATTTGGAAATGTTTAATGGCTGGTTTTGTGGAAACTTTGGACCAGTCTACATTGGAGCCCTCGAACCTCCCAAACTGCCTTGCATAATTCCATCTGAGAACACCTTTTGCTGTTTCATCACTGTACATGAACGCACCAAACTTCATTCTGCGAGTCTGCACTTTGAGTCCACTTTGACACTCAGTTATGACACATGGTATCTCAACTTCCTACCTGTTCCTTCTATAGGATCAGGGTACCTGTCAATATTTTCTGGAGGCCCTTATGAGAGAAAAAAAGTGCTTCCAACTTGCAGTAATCACCTATAGAATTGTTGATAAAGAATGACAGCTAAGGGGAACAGTAGAAGTTAAGACGTTTAGCTAAAGCTACACATCGGCTGTGCAGAAAGCCAGAATTGCCACATGACTGCAAAAGAAGTGCAGGGAGGTTTAGCTGACAGGGGACTTGCAATTCACTATTTCACTGTGCAGCAGTGCAGAATTTCAACAACTGAAGTTTACAAATACTGCAGACAGGACAAGTTAAAAAAGAGAGAAAACTGGAGCAACAGCTGATAAAAACCGCCACTTGCCATCTGTCCAGGATGGAAATATTTTGCTTTAGGATTGTGTTTCAATTCAGAGTAGGAAAAATTGCAAAGATACAAGTTGTGGAAGCAGCAGTCATGCAGTCCATTAAGAAAATAATTTTGGACATAATTGGACTTCCATTGCATCCAAAAGAGACCTCCGTGAACTCATTCAACCCCTAAACCCCACATAAATGAAACTCTATAAGAATATCTTTAATATTTCATGTGTGCAAGACAGCCTTTATATATCTCACAACTTGAAGGGATATGGAAGGAAAAGTGGCAATAATAATAATATTCATAGTAATCTTAAATCAAAAACTCGCTATCAAAACCTCAAAATCCATGAACTACTGATAAAAGGAATGACAAACGCAAATCTAGCGAGCTATTTTTACAACCAAATACAGCAGCAATACAATGCAGTGAGGCAGGGCTGCCTGATTGGGTTATAATGACCTCCTTCTGGATATAACCCAACAATGAAGGGTCACTGCACACTGTACAGCTGTGTAGGGTCATTTCTTCAGTGTTAGTTGTGACATCTTCCAGATACACTTTAAAATCTGCTGAACCGACTCTAAATTGTGCTCTAGTCCCTCCAGAACCTGGTGATTAAGTCACACTTGTACAAAACAGCAGAGAGATTGTTATTCATACATTATTGATTTGCTGTTGTGCTTCTATTGTTTTGTGTGGGATTTCCAAAGCCATTTTTCACTTTGCTTATCTGAGAGAACACAAACAATAAGGGAAGGCACATGTACTATAGATATGATTCTATCAGGTAAAAAAATAGTTCACCCATACTATCTGCAACTACACTATCTCATGTTCATATAAGATCTCTGAACCTAAATGTTGTAGTCATTACAGTCCTCCATAAGTCATACAGATTGCCAGTTGTGTCCAGTAAATCTGAGGTTTGCCCAAAAGATCATTTAGTTTAATGTTTATTTTTTTTTTATACATGGAAGTCGTAATACCAGAGACTGTTAAGATTGAATCTTTGCAGATCTAAAGACAAAAACACCACTTTTTCATGCACTTGTCACTTTAGAGAATCTCGGCACAAGGAGAAACTACCAAAATACCCATTTAGGTTTTATTTACTACATTTTATGCAAATTTGTGCAATTTTAATGAGAAAGCTCATTTATATATTTAAACAGAACTTGTTCAAAACTTGGAACACAACAAAATGGTACAGTGCTTAAGTACTGTCACATGCCTATGTGAGTTTTCTCCATATCCTCTGGCATATGCTTTACAAAGTCAAAATTCATAAGTATAAAGGATGAGGATTTTCAATAGCCAGTAAGTGTGGACACAACTTTTGGATGAAATTATGTAGTCACCACACTTGAAAGATCTTCCTTCTGTTTTCTTCTTTTTTTTTTTTTTTTACTTTGTAGCAAATAAACAAATCACAGGTATAACACAAAAGTTTTTTTTGTTTAATTGCTGAACATTTATCCTTAATGATATGTAGCTTCCAAAAAATAAAAAAATAAAATAAAAATAATTACAGATTTCTTCCAGAGCAAGGATGGGAAAAAATATAGTCATCCAATGTGCATTACTAATCTAAACTTGCAAAATAGTCTGCAGTTAAAACAGGGAGTTTGCAGACCTTAACAAGCTCTTGCACCTGACTGACTGAATGGAAATATGGTCCCAGCAGCTGTCAGTTGAAACAATGGAAAGAAAACAACTACTTCAAGGAGTAAAACAGATGATTGGTGTTCCCAGTCAGCTGTGTCTAAAATTTAGAAAAAGTAGAAGTACAGTAAAATAGGAAAGTTATAAAATGAAAACACAGACTGAAGATGTCAAAGTAACAGGATAGAAAACTCAAAACAATATGCCTTAACAGCAAACGCACAACACAGAGTTACAAAGGAGTCAGTTCTTGTGACAGAACCGTACGAGATGGGCTGAATGGACTCTGATTTACATACAGATAAGCCAAAAGAAAATCAGTATTAACACCTAAGCCAATAAAGAAAAAAAAAAGGTTACAGTGGGCTATTTCTTTGAGTTTTCTTTCTTTCTTTTCTCTTTTCTTTTTATTACCTTCAAACTTTATGGTATTTGTTCCCATTGTTACAAGTGCTGTGATTAAAGTCTGATGGACTTTACATGCAGTCCACTTCAGAAAACCTGACTTTTAAAAATGTGTCAGACAGCTGTAGCTTATTCAGAACTCTGATGTTAGAGTCCTTACTGAGAACAGAAAAGTGGCTCATATTGGTCCAGCTATTCAGAATCAGAATCAGAATCAGAATCAGAAGGTTTTTATTGCCATATGGGTGAACAGGTTCACAGCATTAGGAAATTGCTGCGGTACTTCGTGCTTACAGAAAAAAACAAATAAGTATAAAAACTATAAGACAATATACAAGTATACAAATTGCAAATATACAGAGATATTAGAGCTATAACTATAGCACAATATTACAAAATTACAAATTACTATTACTATTCAGATGCATCCCATTTTTAAAATGCTCTTGGTTTTAAAGCACTAAATTGTTTAAATCCAGAATGCTGCTCTCTTATCAGCCATCCAGACAGTTCAGATGGCTGGGGACAAAACAATGTTTTTATGTACCACATAGCTAAAACAAACTTTCAGGGAACCTGAAATCTCTTAAAACTCTCAGGGCTTAAGACCTGTCTGTTTGCTGCTATTGCTACCTTGAATTAGGTAAGACTTATTCCTAGTTTTCCCTGCACTGAAGCTGCTCTGGGATTATTTATTTATTTATTTGTTCAGTTACCTTATTATGTCTGTGCTTTGCCCAATTATTTTATTATGTATGTTTGTAAGATAGTCTTTTTTTCTATGTATCTGATTGCATTCTATGTCTCTTGCTCAACCGTGCATTCTCATTCTATCTAGTATTAACGTTATGACCACATACATAGTATTGTGTTGGTCCCCCTTTTGCTAAAGCAGCCCTGAGTATCTGATGGCCGGCAGGATTCCACTGGGCCCCTGAAGGTGCACTGTGGTATCTGGACCAAAATGTTAGCAACAGATCCTTTAAGTCCTGTAAGCTGTGAGGTGGGGCCTCCACGGATCACACTTATTTATCCAGCATATCCCACAGATGCTCAGTTGGATTGAGATCTGGGGAATTTCGAGACCAAGTCAACACCTCAAACCATTCCTGAACCATTTTTGCTTTGTGGCCGGGTGCATTATCCATTAAAAAAGTCAGGCATCAGGGAATACTGCTTCCATGAAAGGGTGTACATGTTCTCTAACAATGCTCAGGTAGGTGATATGTGTCAAAGTAACATTCACATGAATGGACCCAAGGTTTCCCAGCAGAACATTGCCCAAAGCGTCACAATGCTTATGCCAGCTTGACTTCTTCCCATAGTGCATCCTGGTGCCAGGCACTCCGTAGGTACGCAATGCGCAGGCACCTGGCCACCCATGTGATGTAAAAGAAAACATGATTCATGCCTCAGGTCTTCTGAGCTCCGAGTGGGCTGTGGATGGCCTGGGTCCCCTGGGTCCTTTCCTATTTACCTCTGGATCGCGGGGGGCATGGTTGCAGTTCTTACCCTCATTGAGTACATTCCACGACAGAGGCGCATACACACATTACTGCAAACAGCAAAACTGTGTGCATGTGTGTATATGTATATGCATTTGTATAGACATGTGAATGTGTGTATGTATGTATGTATCTTTGAGTATTTTTCTTTCCTTTCTCCCCTTTGTGCCCCCCCCCTGTTTTTTTTTTTTTTTCCAGATCATCGTTCCGATTCCGAAATCAGCCAGTCATGACAGGCTTTAAAAAAAAAAAAAAAAAAAATCATCAGATTCACCCGTTGATTCATCAGGCCAGGCCACCTTCTTCCATTGCTCCATGGGTCCAGTTCTGATGCTCACATGCCCATTGCTGACACTTCTGATAATGGATAAGGGTCAGCATGGCCACCCTGACTGGTCAGGCAGCATGTTTTCTGACACCTTTGTGTCAGAACCAGCATTAACCTCTTTGGTAGTCTGAGCGATAGTTCACCTGTTGGATCGGACCACACGGGCCAGCCTTAACGCCCCACATGCATCGATGAGCCTTGGCAGCACATGACCATGGAGCTGGTTCATCACTGTTCCTCAGACCACTTTTATACGTACTAACCACTGCAGACTGGAAACACCCCACAAAAGCTGCAGTTTTGGAGATGCTCTAAACCAGTTGTCTTCCTGTCACAATATGGTTTAGGGTGGGCCTATGTTGCCAGTGACAAGTTGTTACCACATGAACATGTCGAATGTATCAATCAGTTATGCATTCATAACATTTAGTTTCAAAACACAGAGACTTCACGATAGGATGTACTAACCAATAGGTGACGTAACAGTGGCTACATCCATCTTTACATGAGTTTTAGGGTTGAAAGGGAATATATAAATGAACTTGCCTTTTATTGTGCTTTTATGATTTCTTTCTCATCTGCTTGTCCTCCATTTTGGTATTGTCTCCCCAGATAACTGCAATAATGTCTGGGAATGCTATCTGAACTACAGCAGTTATCTCTTCCCAACAGTACCAATCACTTTGAAAGACTTGCATAAGAGTCTGCCACCTTCTTACAAGCACTGGGTGCTAGATTGTTTAAATTTGTTCAATTTCTAAATGATGTAAGCAATCCACATAGATCTGGAAAACAACAGCAATTATTCTCATAACCTCACAGATTCTTTCAGCTTTTTTGTGAGCTGTTTTTCACTTCCAAACTAACCTTGCCAGCGAGCACACTAAAGGTAAAGCCTGTGCCCCTGTGCTATCTTTAGAAAACAACAAAGGAAAAAAAAAGTGAATTATTATTGTTGTTGTTTTTGTATTCTGCTGTACATTTTAATTGATGAGCAAAGGGGAAAATGTAAAAAGAAGGCTCCAGTAACAAAACTGAATACACACATACACGAAAAGAGCTCTCATTTGAGTAGTAGCTTTTTATTTCATTTCACATTGCTGTGGCTAAAAGCACTTTCAGCCACTCCCTGTCATAGTTTCCTTGACAAGGTCACTGTGTCTTTACATGTCATTTGGGATGAATTTGCAGCTCAATTCTTACAGCTAAAGAGGAACGCTCATGTAAAAGTGGAGAAAAGGGTTTCCGGTGGAGAATTGGAGACTTCTGTACAAGATCTTAGGGTTTACAGCAGTATATGATGCCACTTTGAGTTTGTACTTTTTCCACACTTTCCCCACTGTGAGTAACTACAGACTGAATCATGTCAAAGTATAATGACTGGGAGTATCTAAGCTAGCAGAGACCTTTTCACTGAGTCCTTGGTACATGCTGAGATAGAATAGAGCCATACTGAATACCTTTCATTTTGTCCTACTTAACCTAACACAACACTCCTCATTTTGCCAAAATGTTTTTGGCTCGGTGGAACGGTGATGTGAAATATTGATTCCAGGCCAGTGAGGCAGTCAGGTTCAGTGAGGCAGGGAGGTAATTCACCACAGCACCTCCACAGGGAGCTCAAACTGGCATGGAGCCAGTTCTATCTATTGCTGCTGATCCCTGGCTGGCTGACCATCTCTTTGACTTGCTTGCTTATTTGTCTGGTGGCTCCAGTATATAACTTGCTTTCTGATTTGCTTGTTGACTGACAGACTCTAACCGACTCATAGACTGTCCAAACCAGAGGTGGATTCTGAGCTGACTGACTGCTTAAATACAAGTGGATGTAATTGGCATGAAGCATGACTGTTCAACTGTGATGAGGCAAAATGTGATAACACAGTCTAGTGAATAAAGCTCCTAAATTACCATCCACATCTAAAAGGACCACATCAGCAGTTTTGTATGTTTTAGGCTACATAACAACTATTTTTTAAACCGTGTAGCCATTAACTGAGAAAGGGAACAAACAACTCAGGGCTTCAATAGTTACTGTTGCTTTTCTCACACTGAAATACTGACAAATTTAATACTGACACTGATGATGGTCGCAGCTTCCATCCGCCTTATTCCTGTTAAATGGTAAATGGGTTGAACATAGTGCTTTTCTACACTACATGAGCTCTCAAACCACATTTTACAGCATGTCTCACTCACACATTCAAACACGCACTTTTTTCCTGTGTTTATGTGCTTTCTGTGTAACACTCACATACATCTACGCTCCAATGAATGCATCGGGAACACGGATACTTGACACACAGACTGGAGCAGCCACTGATCGAATCACCAACCTTCCGATAAGTAGATGTCCTGCTCGACCTCCTGAGGCACAGCCACCCACAATGTCTTTTAGGAGCCTTTTATGTTCATTAGCTGTGGCTCAGGAGGTAGAGCAGGTCATCTACTAATTGGAAGGTTGCTGGTTCAATCCCTTGCTGCTCCAGTCAGTGTGCCAATATGTCTTCGGGTAAGATACTGAACTCCAAGTTGCTCCCAATGCATTAATTGGAGTGTGGATGTTAGATAGAAATCAGTTAGAAAGCGCTTGCATGAATGTGTGAGGCATGCTGTCTTGAGTGCTCCTGTAGATTAGAAAAGCACCATATAAGAACCGGTTTATTTACCATTTCAACCTCCACCTTTTCATCATATTTCAAACACAATAGAGGATGTCTTTTAGTCGGAGGACAAATACCCCAGTTACAGATTCCTTTCACCCTCCCTTTAAGACAGGTTTCTATCCATTGGCTGCCCCTTGCTAACAGAAAGTTTGAATTGCAGGGCTTTTGTGCACACATAAAGAGCTGTGCACCTGAGCCTGACCATATTAGCGATATCCACTCTTGTACACTCTTGTATAAACAGCACTCAGTGACAAGAATAGGAAAAGCAGGCTGAAACTGAGTGTTTAGAGCAGTGTGAAGCCTGAGCCTTTGGCTCAAAGGGATTACTTGTAGTTGTACTGACCTCACTATTTAAAACTTTGGCCATGTTTACTGTGAACATCCAGCACTGAATGGCACAAAACAAGGAAGTGAGAATTTTCAATACGTGTTCTGGAAAAATTACACCATCTGTATCTATTTAGTGTACAGCACCAAATGGCTTCCTTGCAACATCTGGCTTTCACTATTGTTAAAACTTTTTTTTCCATTTTTAGGTTTCAGTTTTCCAAAACATTAGTTTTACAAACTCTTTTCTAGAAGTTTAATGTTGCCAGAAATGTAATGTAAATGTTATACTGTTATACTCACATTGTCTCTTTACAGAGGGACCTGTAAGGTTCATGATGCACAGAATTCAAAATACTGCACAAAATTTCACTTCACCTCGTATACTGCATATTTAAGGTTATTTTAATTTAAATGTTATTTTATTTTAGGACACATTTAATTATTTCACTATCCAGTTAATTATTTCATGGTTCCTGTGCTGCAGTGCATCATTAAATAATTTAAACTGTCCCCGCAGCTCGTCAGCAGACCCAAACATCTGACTGGTTATCCTGCACAGCTGGATAATGGACTGATGCAGTGTCACAGTCAGTTAGTGGTGGTGTGGACTTGTGGCAGCCTGGCATTCCTGAATACATTATGAATGAAATTGCAAGCAGAAATGGTGGAGGAACACTTCCCAATATGTAATGTTTTGAAATACTGGTGCTTCTGTGTCACAAAATACACGTTTAAGGCAAGAATGTCCCAGTGTAAATGACATTTTTGGAGGTGTCCCACTAATAGCCAGCTATCAGCTGACGGGGCGGTTGGAGCTCATGATACCCGCCGTGAACAGCACACTGTTTTCAAACCAGTGGAGCACTGTGAGTATATTTTGAACTGAATCAGTTGCTTATTTCCTGATGGTCAGGTGTGTTATATGTGTTTATAGCAACTTATTTTCACTTAAAACACGAGAAGAATTTTAACAGCAGGGTACACAGTAATGCCTTGTTGATGTCATCAATTATGCTGCTGTCGCACTAGGAGCTGTTGATGTGTTCCATTTCACAGAAGTCTGGTATTGCAGCTGAGAGCGACATCACTCCCTATCATGGATAAAGCCCAGTCAGTGTTATAGGTATGGCTCATTTAGCGAGTCACAAATGCACAACAGTAGTAGTACAGAAAGAAAGTTGTAGTTTTACTAATGTTTGCGTGCACTGCTGCCATCTTGGGCTG
This sequence comes from Archocentrus centrarchus, assembly GCF_007364275.1. Classification (NCBI taxonomy): domain Eukaryota; kingdom Metazoa; phylum Chordata; class Actinopteri; order Cichliformes; family Cichlidae; genus Archocentrus; species Archocentrus centrarchus. Next base: position 6,953,923 of record NC_044365.1, on the reverse strand, counting down.
GGGCTGCTCTGACTTTCTGAGTTGGAAGTCCAGCTGGAGGCGGTGTTCCAGTTGAAAACTCTGACTGGGAACTCAGAAATTCTGAATTCCATTTCTGAGTGAACTTGCCAAGTAGGAAGTGGCAAGGTTGTAAGTACAAACTGTTGCACTTGTTATTGAGAAACACCCACAGACTACAGCAACGATTTTGACCAGATCAGCATTAGTCACATCACCTGACTTTAAAAGGTGAGGTTGATACACTGCAGCACAGGAACTATGAAACAACTAATTACATTGTGATATAATTAAACATGTTTTTAGATAAAATAATTTGATATTTTTATTAATGTATGAGTGACACAACCCTAAACATGTCTGCATTTTTTCATCCAGAATCCAAACTGGGTTCAATTCGCTGGTGATTGAAACTTCGAACCCAACGTTGACATTTTTTTAATGCTAAATGTGGTTGTTGGTTGTGGCCTGTCAAAAACCGTCAATGAAAATTAGGCTGTGTTTAAACCTTCAAATCTGATCCAGATTTAGGTCAAGATGGCTGAGATTTAAGGACCACTTATAGTCCTTTTATAGCCATACATATACATGATATAGACCAATATGATCACATCTCAAGCAGCACCCAGCATTCATACTTTTTTTATTTATTTTTTTAACTAATCAGTAAATACAGTAGGTGCAGAAAATATAGTATAAATGCAGTAGCAGACTCAAAGAAAGATTTATTTGCAATCTTGAAAATTGAAAATGCCACAGCTGAAGTACGGTATCATTTAAAACAAAGATGTTTACATTCATCCTCCATCAGTTTTCAGTGGTGTTCAGGTCTGGGCTTTGCCCCTGCTGAGCACTCACACACACTGTGTTAGACAGATTTACATGCACCCACAAGACAAACACAGAAGGACCCACATTAGGTTAATGAATGTCTAGAGCAACACTGCCATACCACGAGAATTCTTGAGCAGTATAAAAGCAGCCTTGAACAGCAGTCGTGCTGTTCCTAACCACCTACTGGAATGATGACTCATTGGTGTTCTTTCCTTAGACATATGCAGTTGAGGGAGTTTAAAAAAAATATGGTAGTTCTTTAAAACAAGGTCAGTGATTTTTTTTTTCTCTGTTTTTGGATGAATGCTTATGCAATCAAACTGAGTCCATATTTGTTTTTACCTTCATGCGGGAACAAGGCTGGCCTCAGGGGTAGAGGGACAAGTCTGGCTTTGGGGATATTTTTCTTTCTTTTTTTTTCCCCAGCTCCGGTCACCTCTGAGCTTTGACAGAACAACACTGCCAGGAACGATGGAGGCCGAGCTGTGATCTAACAACAGCTGACACACTGGTGGGGAGTAGCTGTGAACAAACCACTCTGCTACTGCAGCCGCTCCACCAGCCATAGTCGCATTCCCCCATCTGGAAAGTGCCTCATTGTTTACAGATGCAGCAATGCGGAAAAGGAAAATATCTGCACTCTCCCAGGTTTAATTTCATCTCAGCCCATTTGCCTATTGTGGCTCATCTGCCTCAGACCTGAGCGTAGCTGTAATAGAACTCTGTCGCCCTCAGCTGTAACACCTCTCTGCCACTCAGAGAAGGAGGCTAAGGCTGCCTGAGCAGCCACAGAGAGGCATTTATCAGTGTCAGACACACCACACACAGGACTCACTGCAACACAGTTGTCAGCATAATTTGGCTGCCTCATAATCTCACACTCTGCAGCCCTGGGGATTATTCAACTTTTTACCTCTATTCAGTGGCAAGTAATATCTCTCTGTGTTTTGCTGCACAGTGCAGAGGGCTATCTGAGCCTAGAGCAGGGTTCACTTTGTGTTTGAAATATCTGCCCAGTGGAGAAATGACTGGCATTTAGAGATGAGGGGCAGCACAATTATAGCATAGTCGAATAGTGAAAAAAAAAATAAATAAATTATTAGTGAGAATTTATACAAAGCGATCTGAGGGTGAAATGTAGGTTACTGCATAGGGATCTATGGTGTTCTAATGGTTCTAATGGTGAAATATAAATTCCCTCCCTTATCTTGTAAACAAAGAAATTGAAATGATCAAAGCCCGTACAAAACATAGTGTTCATGGGAATCTTAAGAATTGTACTTCATTTTGTTAAAGCCTTTTTTTTGTTTGAGATGTTCCCCACCAGAAAAACTTCAGATCATTCACTCTGTCACTTAAAGCAACTTAACAGCTCCGTTTCCCCCAGATAACCATCAACAACAAACAGGAAGAAATAACATGATTTTCTTCTATTTCTGGCAACAGGGCAGAAATAGTGCCAGAATAGTGTATATGGTGCATATATAAAGTTATTTTGATGTTACTGAAGTCATCTAGCTACTGTCTGGCTGGATCACTGTCCTGTCTTTGTTAGGGGCTAGCATTAGCCTTACCCACAGCAGCTATGCCAGCTGGAATTTTCATTTCGAGTAGGTTCACCCCAGTTAGGTAGGTAAAAGGGTTGATGCCAAATGAATTTCTTTCATTGTGTGAATTCCATACAATGATTTTGGAAGGCTCAGGAAGAAAAACACACCCACACACACAAAAACAACACATCTGTTGCTGTGTATTACCCTTTGCATAAGAGCGAGCTGACAGTTCACCACCAGAAAGAAAAAAATAAATAAATAAATAACTATTCTTTCTTTCAAAGATTTAAAACAATTTAACAGATACATTTTACAGATAGCCATCCTGTCATGGTGAGCAACAACAGACATAAGTACCATGGTTTTGTTATATTGCTGTAAAAAAAGGGATATGGGCAAATATAATAAATAGTGATTTGATATTATATTTGATATATATTTGACCACTTTTTGAGTAATGAAGTAATCTACCTACTACACTTGTTGGGCTAGCATAAGGTTATAACCCCGGGAATGACAATTTTCATTTTGAGCATGTTCATGGTGGGCAGGTCAAAGGGCAGACACCAAAAGGGCTGCTTGGTTAAAATTATATATATATATAATATAGTGATACAATATGAGAGATTGCTTTTTGAATATGGTTGTCTACCTTCTCTCTGGATCACTATCATGCCTTGGTTGGGCGGGGGTGTCCAGCTGATCCAGAGAGCCAGAATTGTCCTTTTGTCTTTTTTCCACTCATCCTCAGCAGGTTTAGGGGTGATGCTATGAAATAAGTGGCTGACTTTCATCAGCCTTTACTGAGCCTTTACTTACACACTGTAACATTTTAGCAAGAAAAGTTCTCACAACAGGCTTTTGTTTGTGTTTAATACATTTATTAAGTCCCTTTCTCTGTTACTCTGCTGCCTGTGGTGTATTACGTCTCACTAAATGGTGGGTTTTGTTCACGTTTGTATAAGTGCTCCAGTGGTAACATATATGACCTCAGCATCACAATTTTCAGTGAGCTTAAGGCACATGTTTTCCAGTTCTTTCAAATGCTAAATACTTTTGCGCTTATCAATGCAACTCAATAGGTATGACATCGCACACATCTTGAGAGATTTTCACCCTCACTATACTTAATGAAGGATAAAGGTATTGTTCATATTCTTTGCCATAATTGTCACAGCATTAAAATTCTTGTGGATTACAAGTAAAAAGAAGCAATTATAATTTCAAGCCTGTTTATGCAGCATTCTAATGGGATTTAAAGATCCTCCGGAATCTTCGTATGGTTTGGGGTGAACATTACACAATTATGGTGACATTATATGTTGCAACTGGACCTGTTGTTAATCCCTGTGTCTTTGTTTTATACAACTATTGGGCCAGTTAGGATGTAGCAAATTTAAAATTCTGTTGGAACAGGGTTACAGTTATAACAATTGTTGTAGTGACTAATAAATCTGTAAAATAATTGAGTACAGCTTTAGCTGGCCTATGACACTAAGCTATGGAGTCAGAGAGCCTGCAGTGAGGAGACACTCTGTAATAAGGTGTTTTTTTTTCAGATGCACCAGAGGAGTCCTGCCTGAAGAGTTCAGGCTGCTTATGAACATTTCTAAAACACAGCTGGGGGCCTGGCCATGTAGTGCCTTAGACATTAACAGTGAAGTCTTAAAATCATTTTGAAAACTCACAGGTGTTCATTGAAAAGGATGAAAGGGTAGAGTGTGTTATCATCTCCTAAAATTAGTTAAAAGCTTAAAGCAACATTTTGGGGATGCTAGAGGGAGGCGACTGACTTATAGCTGCCTGCTGAAAAAGAGAACTATAACATGCTAGATGAGATTAAATAAACCAGAGACTTCTTCAATATCCCCGGTTACTAAAAGTGTGAAAATTTAAAGCACTGATCTGCTGCAGTTTGCAACATTAGCATCTTGTTGAAAACTGGCAGGGCTCTGGTCCTCTTGATGCAATAACTGTTTACTTCCATCATTCCCAAGCAATTAGATTTCCTGGAAACCCCAGTAGATCATTTCCAAGTTAAGATTAACCGTGAGTCTAGAGAAAGTTCACTTGAGGCTCCTCACAGCCTTGACGAATGTTTGGAGTTTTATGAGCCTGTCCTGAAGATTCTTTGAGTGTAGCACAATCTTGACTAAGAAATATCACATGTAGCTATTTTTTCCTTTTTTCTTCAACAGCCCCTTTGCCATATACTGTGGTACATTAGTCCATCAAGGACAAGAGTATAACTCACGCCAGTATGAACACATTACTTGCAGCTCTATAGAAAATGCTGTGCAGATTAGCGAGGGGCCCGTGGAATGCCCGCAGGGTTCACTCCACATTGTTGGTGTGCTATGGGGTAAGAACATCAAACTCCATTGATGGACTTGCATGCTGCTGTGATCTTACATGCCTCACAGTCACAGTCAAATTTAAACATTGAAGTTTGCTGTAACCTTTTTAATGTGCAACCAGTCAGATGACAGCCTATTCTGATGTCATCTGAAAGCCTCATGACAGATGCTTTCAGTGTTCAGAACCTACAGTCTCTAAGAACTATATACCCTCCTACCACATTTAATTTGTCCACAGGTGACAGTCACACTCATGATGGTGAACTTTTATAAGGTATGCTAATTCTCAAAAGCGTGTAGAGCTTGTGTATTTTTTTCTTTGATCTCTTTACTTTCCTCTGGCATTTTCTCACTATTCTGCACAATTTTGTGAATTAAAAAGTTATTGGAGAGGATAAATAAAGCAAGACAACTGACTGCTAACAGACTGTGGCTAATGATCAGCTGTTAAGCTTGTCAGTACATTAGCTTAGCTGATAGCAAGTTTACTCAAACCAATCAGTCAGTTTTGAGGGGCTCTAATTGCTTCCTCTGAGTTCACCAAAGTAGACCTATGAAGCTAAATATTTGCTCAGATGAATTTGGATCCTTCAAGCAGGCTTTTAATGCTGAAAATCTTGTTAGTATATCAACTCTTAGAAGAGGCTCACAGTTCTGTGAAAAGGCACACAGTAATCAATGGTGTATTCTTGGCACCTGGCACACGCACTGGAAGTTTGTGCTCCAAATTGAAATCATGTGGTTTTAGTAGTCGTGTTGAGTGTTGCTATTATAGCCGTGCTGGTGTTTTTTCACTCCACTGAGAGCATGCTATTTTTTAAAACGAAAGTTCTATTGTAAGCTCAGTTGCTGTATAACCTCATTCTGAGGTCTACTGTTGTTATCTTGAATTTTAACCAAGCAGCCCTTTTAAGCAAAGTAGGTGACTCATAAATGTGTCAAGTGTGTTGCAAATCAGAATTTTATGGTTGTAGTGAAAAGTCAAGTAATAAAAGTCATAGGAGACTTTTTTGTGTTCCACAGTTTTTAATGTAACTCCCTGAGGGCCTTACCTGAGCCGGGGTTGTGTTTAGCTGTATTGGAGGATGTGTGAGAGGTGGAAGTTGAGACCACCCTCTGGTCTGAACTCATGTTGTCCTGGCCCAGCGGTGAGCTGGACTTTTTTGGCTTCTTGTTTTTCAGGTGCCGTAGGGAGTTCTTCTCGGGAGGCGGCAGTGGTCGCTGAGGCCTGGACGTGGTGTTGACCTTCAGCCAGGCTTGGGCTTTGTACTCCGCAATCTCTCCGTAGTTAGCTCGTGTCACCCGGCACTCGTACAGTCCTTCATCATTCTTGCTGACTCTGGAGATCTGCAGCTTGTGTGAGATGTCATTGCCCTGGACTTTCACTGTCTGTTAGAGTGATTAAAAGAGATCACATTGTCATAACATTGGATGATCTGATGAAATACCATAAGTTTCCTAGACTCACATGACACATGACTTTTGTACTGTGGGTTTTCCCATAAATTTGACATAAATTTAAATACATGTTCATTTAAATTTCAAGTGTATAAATGACAAAATAAAAAATAAAGTTCAGAGTAGTTTATTGTAATAAACTGCATGAGGTATGTTTTGTTTCACAGTACACCTTTTTTTCATGACATTTTCCTAAGGATGACTGTAAATAATTAAGTGTCAAGAACGGAAAACATCTGTCAAGGCTGCAAACCACTCTAAAACCCACAAATGTGCATTTGTTAATAAGGGGTGAAGGCGTGATCTGTACGGCTCTGAGAGCAGGGCAGCAAAGTCAGCCAAGCATGTTAATATGGCAGTTCAACTAGTCGTATGGGTGGCACACATGACAGGCAAATTTTTGCTCAGTTCATTTCACAACCCTCTCTCTCCCTCACTGATGTACAATTTTCACATATTTTTAAAGGAGACACTGAGTTAAGGTGAAAAAAGCGCACTGCAGATTAGGATTAGGGTAAAAGCTTGGTCTTGGTTAAATATTGAGAACATCAGCATATCCTCCTCATGTGTCAAGTCATGGTTAACTTGAATAAGTACAGATTCAGTGTGAACATTTTATGATTCTGCAGACTGAGTTTAATGAGAAACAGTTTTATTTTTTAATGAAAAACATTTTAGGTGGCGTCTAAGAGAAGCAGTTTCATATGCTACTAAAATAGGTGGACTCAACAGCGTGTACATGCACATTTAAATTTCCCATCTTCTGATTCAATTAATATTACCACTCAGAACGGGAAAAAAGCTCTCTATATCTGTCAACGTTCATTATGGCTTTGGGCACAAGAGGCTCTTGCAAAAAATTTAACTTTTTACTTGTGCTAACATCCCTAAAATAAAGAGTGTGTAACAGTGATGTTACAGAAGCAGTTCTAAAAAAAAACTGCAAAAGAAATAAAGTTTGTTAAAATCATATAGAAAACACGGATGAACAGTAGGTATCTCTGTTTTATGTTAGATATCGTAAACGAATTTTTAAAAAAATGACAAAAACAGGGTCTTTTGCTACATTCAGTTTCATTTGGAGTTCAGAAATTTTCCATCCAATCATCCTTCCATTCGCTTCCACTTATGCAGTTCAGGGTTGCAGGGGAGGGGGCTGCAGCCCATCCCAGCTAACCCCACTAAGTACATGTCTTTGGACTGTGGGAGAAAACCCACGCAGTCACGGGGAGAACATGCAAACCCAACATGGATAAATGCTGGCCAGATGGTAGATTCAAACCCAAGACCTTCTTGCTGTGAGGTAACAGTGCTAATTATCGCACCACTGTGCTGCCCCAATTCACAGTTAATAATAATAATAATAATAATGGCAAGAAACATTGCTGGCACTTACACTTGTGGAGGTGCATTATGTGTTAAGTGGAAAAACTAGAGGGACAAATATGTTCACGGCTGAAAAACTGACCGAGGAGGGAAAAAAGTCCCAGCAGTTTATTTGTTTCTGTCGGCCGCATCGCACATAAAACACCGGGAAACAACTGCAAGGTAATTAACACAGATGTGCTGCAATCATGATTATGATTTTTTCCATAATCGAGCAGCCTTACTCTGGAAGAGGCTGCAAAACTTTGTGAAAGGAGTCCGACATGGATCGACGAATCAGAGGACCTCAATATTGAGGTGAGTTACTGAGAACATAAAGAACTTTTCTGTCTCATATGATGGCAGAATGTAGTCACATTCCAACAGCAGCCGCCATAATGCTGGCTTAGAGATGAGACTTGAGGCGAGGATGATATTTTAGTAGGATGATATTTTTCTCTTTCCTTTGCATTTTCACCTCTTCAATGAAAGGGACCCCTTGACCAATGATAAAACATAGGTATGATGCTTCATATCTTGAGTCTGAAAGTGCTGGCATGAATTCAAATGTCCCTCCACAGCAGGTACGACTTCTCTTCCCTTCCACCTTTGGCATACTAGGTATGTGGCAGATCTCAGGCCACATATGTAAAACACAATTAGTTAGAAGGAAGATGTCCTTCCCGGCCTCTGAATTCAAATACAGTGGTGGGAACATGGCAGCTTCCTCAAACCGAAGCACGTGCTCATGCCTATGTATATTAATATGTAGATTCATTTAAGTTTATGAGAATCGTTCAGTTGTTGGAAGACATAATTACACACTAATCAATGTGTATTTATGAGTGCAATTTTATTTTCTATTAAAAATCACTCACTGTACCTTTAAAATTCCTTTTAAACCACTTTTTTTTTCTCTTTTTTGTTCCTGATTGGCCGCTTCTCCTTTAAACAGCAGGTGGGTAGAAAAAAACTGATGCCTGAGCTTTTGACTCACTTGCGCAGACACTGACCTCATTATTTGAAACTTTTCCAAGTTTAATAGGAGCATCATTGTAAAAGTATCTATATCACAGAAATTGGGAAGAGCTATAACAGGTTCACTTTAATAATAATATTACATCATTAATTAATAATGAAATGATTTTAGAATACAGTCACACTAATAGAAGACTGTCATATAGGCAAGGACTATGTATAACACAAAGAAACAGTGACCCAATTTCTAAGAAACCAGCATCTACAAACTTAGCTTGATCGTAAATCTGTCACTTTCCATTACACATGCCTGCCTGGCTGTCTCAGGGCTCCAATGAGGTCATTTAGAGGAAGGCTGCATGGTGCACTGGGCACAGAAGGCGCATACAGAGTGGCAGGAAAAAGGGGCGGAATAGTTGGTGGGGCATGAGCGCAGGGAGGGAACCACTTTGACAGTAATAATATACTGCCACTGATTTCACTGATTAGCTCCTTTCTCTGGTTGAAGGTGTATTATTCGAGGAAATCAGCTGCTGTTGTGTTGGCTCGGAATGAAACGCTGCCAACTTCGGTTACGATGGCTGGGAAGCACTGGGCTGTGTGATGTTTTCTTGTACTTACACTTATTTTCGTCCCCTCGTCATCAGGATCAGGCTCTGATATCATTTCCATCTGGAAATACAGAAAGAGAGAAAGAGAGCATTAGCAAAGTATAGAAACTTGCCACTTTGAGGACATATTTAGAGATGTATTTTATGCAAGTCTAGAGTCAGACACCCTAAAACCAACTAAGAGATGCCTACAACAACCTTGAGAGCACGCATGATCTATTCGCTGAAGGTTATAAATCTTTCAAAGCAACATCAACACACAGTTTATGGAATGAGTGACTGCATTGGTACCGTTCTGCCTTTAAAAGTAAATGGCACTCTTGCCACTGTTTCCGATTTATTTTTAGATTGTCTGAGTGCTTCTGTGGAGAAATTAAAGACGGCTTCCAGATGCTGCTGTGAATTTAGTGGAAAAAGAAAACAAAAGCGGTTCAAACCGGGATGCTGTGTGACAAATGAACAGTTTCCTGAGACAAATCACACCTCAAAACCTCTATCAGTTTCTGCAGTAAAAAGTAATATCACCCAGGAAAACTTATGACAAATAATAAAATGTCAGACGGCTGAGAATAGCTTTTTAGAAAAGCACAAAAAAACACAGAACAGCAGCATGGCTCCTGGGCTTACAAAATGCCTCTGTTTGAGCATAATTCTAGCATGGTGGCAAGCACTAAGCCTACAGCCTACATCATGGACCGAGCATTGATTTTAGAGGCTATAATTTATTTATCCCACATCGGATGCCAAATGGATGCGTGCCCGGGAAAAAAAAAAAAAAAAAAATAGAAAAGGCTGCTGACTACAAAGCTAAGGAGGAGCAAGAGCTGCACAGCACAAAAGGAAGTTTCTCCAGAGGACATGGAAGCTATTGGCTCTACAGTGGAGACAAAAAAATGAAGAGCAGGAGGAGAGAGGGATAAGATGGCTACTTATAAGCATTTGCTGCAGAGAATGTTCCTTCAAGTGCTGTAATTACCTCAGAGGAACCAGGGCGCTTTTCCCCAGAGGATGTTCAGTAGACAGGTGATTAATGAGAAGAATTAGGAGCCATAGCTTTGTCTGCCTGCATGTATGCACGACTCTTACATTGTGACTTCACAGATGGATCTGGCATCCTCTATTGTAACAAGGAGATGTCTTTAACGGCGAGGCACGATTAATTGTCCTCAGTCTCAACTTTGGAACGGTTTCAAGTCATCAATTTCAGCCTCTGCTTTTACAAACCGCTATAACAGTGGTTATATGGGCTGGGTGTGCAGTCTATAGATGTCACCTGAGGAAGATCAAGTTAGACTTCCAGCAGAAGAAAGATGCTCTGTTGTACCACATCCAGAGAGGCTGCTGTGTTAAGGAAAGCACTTTTAATGGACAGTAGTTTAATGACTTCTCAAACACTTCATCATGGAAACACCTGTAAAAATAATCAAATCACTTTAACAATACAGTCGAACTCTATTATTTTGCAGTGTCTAATCAGTTCTTGTAATAAAAAATAAACCATTTTTATTATTTGTTTTAATTAGTGTCCTGTGCTGGCTTTCCTTGGAGCCCATATTGTCAGTGTTCTACTGGTTTTTCAATCTTGAATTAATGGTGAATATCCAATCTTAGTTACCATTCTAACTACCCATCTGGAAATGTTATAAGAGTCCTGTCTGCCCCATCTCAGCCCTGTTTTTTTAACTTTCTGCCTCTGTCTCCCACTCACCTTCCACCTGACAAATATCTCCAGGCTTTGTTCCATCTTCCTAAATCTTCCCTTATATCCCAGATCTCAAACATCTCACAATGCATAGTAGAACAGCCTCATGGTTATTTATGAAATAACATGTGGTCTATTTGTTTGTGTATGTGTACATGAATTGTCCTGTTTTATGAAAGTCAGTAGGCTATGATGTTGAAATTGATGCATTTTATCAGGAAGTATGTTTTATGCCCACACCATGTAAAACCCAATTCCAAAACGAGGGATGTTGTGTAAAATGTAAATAAATACAGAATGCAATAATTTGCAATTCTCATAAACCCGTAAACTCATAAAACCAATGATTAGGTTAACTGGCAGCAGGTTAATAATGTGGACATACCAAGATTATCTGACAAAGGCAGAATTTTTCCAACGTAAAGATCGCTGTGAACACAATTCGCTGTACCACGCACAAATTCAGATTAAAGCTCTGTCATTTAACAAAGAATTCATATGTGAACACAACCGAGGAATGCCGCTGTCAAAGTGGAAAACCGCTTAGAGAAACATATGCTCCCAACCATGCAACGACTTTTCCAGGGAAGGCTAAATTGCAAACCGCATCTGTTACAACAACGCGGGTTTGTAGTAGAAGAGTCCAGGTGATGAACTGACCTGCCTGCAGTCCAGAACTTTCACCAATTGAAAACATTTGGCACATCATTAAATGTCACAAAGAAGACCCAGTCTTCTCCCTGAAGTCTCCCAAAAGTCCAGCCAGGGGTTTCCACAGTTCCCACACATTTACAGACAGTTGTTGAAAGAAGAGTAAACATGGCTCTGTCCCACCTTTTATGAGACCTGTCACTGCCATCAAATTCAAAATGAGCTAATATTTTTTAGGATAAAGTAAAATGTCTCAGTTTAATGATTAGATATGTTTTCTGTGTTGTGAATAAAATATTTATGTGCTGTCTAATAATACTTTATGTGATTTTTGTGCCATCTGTTTTTATTTACATTTTACACAACATCCCAATGTTTTTGGAATTGATGTTGTAGTTTTTGTGATCTTCCTCTCACAAGAATTATTACTCAGGTAACTTAAACAACCTGTGCGCATATCTAAGACATAATGAGGCTTAGACATAGTACTAAGTGAATAGAAATATGAGGGTGGATTATAAAACACTAGAGATGGAGGCTGTCATGCCTCTTTTCCGAAAGAGCTTGGACATGTTGGTGCAGCAGACATACCTACTCATTATCTTGTCTGTGGTTATTCTAGTAAAAATGCAGGTAAGTGTGTTTATTGTTTTTTTCTAGGCTTAGCATATACATAACACAAATCAATATGGAATTTGTTAAGTGCTCTAATTGGATGAGTCAGCCATGTTGATCATGTTGTGACTCTGTATGGAGCCGTTAATGAAGCTGTGAATGTTGCAAAGCTATGAATGTGGATAGTAGAAGTATAACTGAGAAAAAGTCTCTTTAGCCCATATTTTCTAACAAATTTACTGCTTATTTGACCAGTTATCATCACATTTGTCTGTTAATTGTATACATTCATTTTCAAAGTTATGGTCACCACTATATTTATTTAGATAGGTGCTTTAAAACGTGCCTAAATAACTGCAACACTTAGAAAGAATGTTGCTTAGTGGCAAGATTTGCTTCTAGAAGGACTTTGTTTATAAAGTGATTTTTAATCTTTGTACCAAGTGGTTTACAGTGCGTGTTCAGTACAGTTCATGTTCACCTTTATTCACACACACTCACACAGCAATGGAACCATGCCAAGTGGTTGTCAGCCATCAGGAGATGCTAAGGTTTCAGTGTCTTACCCAAACACAATCTTCCCTGAAACCTCACCTGCTGTATTTTGGTGTTCAAACCGTTTGTTTTGTTTTTGTCTAAACCAAACAAAACAGCAATGATGAAAGGAAAACAAGTGCAAAAAGTGTAAAAAAATCATTATCATCATCTTGTACCAGTTTTGTTCTGATGTTTTTTGAAATAAAACTCAGTGAACTGTTTGTGTGTGTCTTCCTTCCTCTTGTCTAATGTGAAGTGTCAAGTATCCACACAGTGTAATTATCAGACTGTCATGGATGTGGCTCAGTTTCGCCAGTGTTTTTGACTTTGAGTTTTGGACTTTCTAGTTTGCTTATTTAATTATTGTGATTCTTGGATTATTCAGTGTTTTATATTTGAAGAGTTCAGATGCAAAAGCTGCTAAATACCATCTCCATCATAAATGATAGAGCAATATTTACGGAAGCCTTTCCACACGTACTAGATGCCAATCAAATCTGTTTGTGTCATACACTAAAAACCGATCTCTGCCTAGTCTGAATTATCCATGTGTTGTCAAAAGCCACTAAAAACCACTTCCCATTGCCAGAAAAAGCCTCTACGTCCCCAAAACCAATAATAACAATAGATCGGATCATGTGACTTCAGGTGTTTTAAACATTGCAGTGCACCGAGGAACCGGCTACAAGGATCAGTATTGGCTGCTGAGCCTACTCGCTCGCCCTGTTTCCGAGGGTGTCTTGCACATTCCACTTGCCAGGGGATCAGACAGCAGAAGATGTTGGACAGGTGACTCTACATCTACCCCCACACAGGTCACAGCCCCCCTGTCCACATGCCTTCATCGTCACAGCCCCTGTGGCATCCTACCTACTATTCAATTCAATTTTATTTATATAACACCAAATCACAATAAACAGTCACCTCAAAGTGCTTTGTATAGTAGGTAAAGACCCCACAATAATTACAGAGAAAACCCAGCAGTCAAAACTATGAGCCCTTGGTGACAGTGGGAAAGAAAAAGTCCCTTTTAACAGGAAGAAACCTGCGGCAGAGCCAGGCTCAGGGAGTCATCTGCTGAGACCGGTTGGGGCTGAGGGGCGAAACACAGGACAAAAGACATGCTGTGGGAGAGAGACAGAGATTAATAACATGCACTGCGGGGTATAAACAGAGTAAAAAGAGGTGACTGAGGAGAAACACACATGCACCCGAGGCCTACTGCATAATAATTAATCGATTTTAAATTCAATTCTGGCTTTAACAGAGAGCCAGTTAAGAGAAGCCAGTATGGTAGAAATCTGCTCTCTCTTTCTAGTCCCTCTCAGTACTCTAGCTGCAGCATTTTGGATCAGCTGAAGGCTTTTCAGGGCGCTTTAAGAAGCCTGATGGTGATGAATTACAATAGTCCAGCCTAGAAATAATAACATGGTTCACTTCCTACCGAGGTACATCACCGCGGTAACCGATGCTGCAGGCCTAATCTGCTCCAGAGCGGGTTATGTTTCACATTAGAGATCAACAGGTATAAAATTTCCAATTACTGATCAATCAACCAGGAGTATTATTAGAAAGCATGCCATACCTTTTCATTGCTATGCAGATGATACCCTTCTGTATCTATCCTTGAAGACAGATGACACACCAATTAGCTCAACTGCAGGAATGTATTAAAAACATAAAGGCCTGGATGACCTCTAATTTCCTGCTTCTAAATTCAGATAAAACTGAAGTTATTGTACTAGGCCCTAAAAATCTTAGAAATATGGTGTCCAAAACTGTAGATGGCATTAGCTTGGCCTCCAGTAACACAGTGAGTAAATGGACTTGTTTTTATACAGCACTTTCCTCTTCAAGCACTCAACATGCCTCATTCCCCAGTTCATACAAACACACCTAAGTGCTTTCTATCCAACATTAACACTGATGAATGCATCAGAGAGCAACTGGAGATCCAGACATACAGACTGGAGCAGCCAGGACTCAAACCACCAACCTTCCAATTAGCAGGTGACCTACTGTACCTCCTGAGCTACAGCCACACCAACCCCATTAAGATGCTCTGCAAGGTTAGAATTTTATACTGAAGGAAACTGTTACAGTTTGGATTTTTACAGCAAGCAGAGCATATTGTAGTATCACTACACAGCAAATAATCCACACATTCAGATTGCAGTCAGCAACAATCAGAAGTCACATTTCTTTGTTTGACTTTGGCAAAATCAAGAGCCCAGCAATAAAAAATATATCTAGCTACCTCCAGCTGCTTGACCAAAATCAGCTAACATTCATATTATTGCTGCCAGTAACTTCCTTATTTTGCTCTGTGTTATATTTTACAAAGCAGAAAACACTGGCACACAGCACTGTGTAATTGTATTACTTAGAAGCACATTTAAAACTCCCCACTCTCTGACAGGACCTGGTAGTAATTAATTCACATTTAAACATAGATTTGAGTTTTTCTACGGAAACATTTGCATTGCCATTAACTGATATTTTTAAGCGTTTATGTTCAACAGCAAAAACTGCAGGTTGCTGGCAGGTTGTATGTGCTACAAGCAAAATTATATAAATGAATGTTTTATTGAAAGGTTAGGCATTGTGGTAAATGGACTTGTTCTTATATAGCACTTTTCTACTTTACTTGAGCACTCAAAACACTTCATACAACATGCCTCATTCACACAAGCACTTTTTTTTTATCTCTAAGTGCTTTCTATCTGACATTCACACACCATTGAACGAACACATCAGAGAGAAACTTGGGGTTCAGTATCTATCAAACAGTGAGGTATCAAACCACCGATCTTCCAATTAGTAGGTGACCAGCCAGTAAATAAATTAGCTTCCATTATGGTTGCTCCCCCTGGTGGAAACACACAGCATTATCACTGATTTTCTTACACTCTGCTTAGGGGCATTAACACTTGTGGCTACACCGACTATGTCAATGGCGGGGGACCTCATTACTGACACCAACCAGCCAAGCATCAGGCAAAGATTGATCAAGGATCCACAATGGTCCTGTCACAGAAAATCCAGTTTATGTGGCTGTATCTGTGAATATTACCTAAATTTTATAGTTTCAAAAAAATCATTTTGACACTATAAAATAGCTGATTCAGTAATTTCCCAGGCAAATCCCACATGTAACACAAACACGTTACACATAGCAAACTGCATGTCAGCAAAATTAGTGTCAGCTTTCAAGGCAACAGCTAATGTTAGCTTTGCCTTTTAAGTTATCTATTGCATAGCCACATATGAATATATATAGGTCAAGTTTGCATATGGTTGATATTAAACTTATTTTATGTTGCCATGAAGTTAAACACAGTTATCTTATTACAGTTTGTTCTGCTGTTTTTTTCTTTACTTCAGATTCATTGCAGCCTTGGATACAGCTTTGTGCAAGGTTCCTTCTGTTCAGGTTCTAACCTCTTTCTCCAGGATGCTGTCAATCAGCAGTTCAGTGGGAACATAATTTCTGAATTAATTCTAATCCGGTCTCCTCTTATCTTAAGTGCATAATCTCCTTGTCTCCTTACAGGCAGTGTTTGGGAAGGTCTTATCTCTCTCTAGTGATGATCTATTTAAAGCATTCCTCTGCTGGGGTTTCTAAAATGTCCACGGCATGTTTGACACAAACAATTGCACAATTTTGAGCAGGAACCACCAATATCCTTCATCAGTTTAAAATATGGATATATCCGACCACACCACCCTGAGCACACCTAATCTTGCCAAATCTTGGAAGACGAGCAGCGCTGGGCCTGGTTAGTTAGGAGACCATCTGGGAGCACAAGGTTTGATAAGTTTGGGGTTGCTGTGGCTCAGTTCCCAGCTCCACCAGTTTGTAAGCTGACTGGAATTTGGTTGACATCTTGGCTTGGGCAAGATACTAAACTCAAATTGCTTACATCCATGAGACTGTGAGCATGACAGAAAATGCTTAAGGGCATAAAATAAAGCACTATGTGGATGAGTCAATGTGGCTTTGTAGTAAAAAGTGCCTTGAGTGCTCAGTTGGAGTAGAAAAGCACCATATAAGTGCAGTCCATCTAGTTTAGATTTAACCAAAAATGACAGACATCTAATTAAATCATTGAGGTTATGAAGATGAGCCTCTACTTACTCTGACTACATATTTTAATTGGTCATCAATAGTCACGTTTTTTACATTAGGGAGCAGTTTCCCAGAAGCCTGGTTTTTCAAGCAGTTGTCTATATTACATCCTCTATCATGTTAGTTAGAGCTAACTTAGTGAATGCATTTAACCTGCTATATCGTAAGTTTAAGAAAAAAAGAGAGAAAAAAAAAAAAAACCCTCTGGCAGCCGACGTTCTGCAAACACGTAATTACTGAGTAACCTGAAAAAAAGGTTGTGTATGTGATACTGGCCAAATGTGAAACTGGATATTTTCTAATGCTATTTCTGATGGTTCAATACAAATTGAGTTCGCACTTGATATGTACTGCCTCGGGGACATATGCCATATGCTCACACTGTGGAGTCTGACACAGGCAAAATCTTTTGCCTTCTTCTGTTTACTTAAACCTTAAAAAGTTGTTACAAAATCCCTTACTACTCTATAACAACACTTAAGCCTAAACGAGGCTGGTGATTACTGACCCTGAGGGGTTACTGTAACCCGCTGCTGAGATCATTAAGTAGTACAAACCTGCACAAACTGTATACTCAGTCCAGCTTGACTGCTGCTAAAACCATTTCTCAGACACTCGTTGCCCTCCACACACAGTACAAACTGAACAGTGGAAATTAATTAATGAGTTTATTAATTAAAGAAAAAACTATGAAGACTGTGAAGGAGCGTCTCGGTTCAGATATTTTGTACAGAATTCCCAGATCACTCACTGCTTATATTCCAGATTGGTGGGTTTATAAGTTAAGTATAATCTTTATCCTGTATGCTGTGGTGATATTTTTTTTTTCCAGAGTATATTATGCAGATGGGACCTGTGCTAGATATTTACATTTCTTGACACATTCAGCTGCTTGGTAAATATTGAGATATGAATAGCACCATAATTTCAAATCACTTACTACAGCAACTTAAAAAAAAAGTGAAAAATAGATTAAAAACATATTTGAAAACTTTGTAGCATGACGGGGATAAAGCATGGGAGTCTAAAATTTCATAGAGACTCACATTTTTTCTCTGTATTATTGTAGGGTTGTTACCTTGCAATATAAAGCATGTGATTGGGTGCTATATAAAAAATTTGAACTGAACTGAACTGAATTGCTCTCCAAAAAGAACTAAACTGCTCATCTGCAGTTTACCAAAAATAATAAGAATCTGCTTCAATTGCTTTAATTCAGGACCTGCCCACTTTGTGTCACTAATGGTTACTTTGGCTTTCACTGCTACCTGTCACTGAATATGAATGACATGCCATGGTCTCTGGTAGCTACATTTGTGCTTGTATCCTGCTGTGTGGACACTTCCTTTAAAATAAATAATTTTTAAGGTCATATTTATGCAGAAATAGTTAAAAAAAAATCTTTTTTCTTCAAATGTGCAAAGACTATCTGAACAAAGCCACAGGTGTGCAGAGAAGATTTGTTGCTGCTAGAGAACATCATCAGGATTAGAGAAGTGCATGCATGGTTGACTTTACACAAACTGTGTAACATCCAAAACAGCATCGTCATGTGTAACATCACGAGCCGGCAACTAATCACAGCAAGCAGAGCCAACAGCTCTGACTGTGTGTTGGGGAGGATAAAAGGAATGGCAACACGAATCTTTTTTTATTTGTTTTTGGGCCAAAATGTCTTTGTACTGATTCCAGGTCATCTGAATGTGCCCTTCTTGTTCACATATTAAGATAAATCCATGTCTGGGTTCAGCTCTATCTATCAAACATTTTGAAACATTTCATCCAAACTGACTCTGCATTTACAGACATGAAAAGTAAAAAGAAAAAAAGAAGTCTTTACTTT
The DNA here is from genome assembly GCF_007364275.1 of Archocentrus centrarchus. Classification (NCBI taxonomy): domain Eukaryota; kingdom Metazoa; phylum Chordata; class Actinopteri; order Cichliformes; family Cichlidae; genus Archocentrus; species Archocentrus centrarchus. The sequence continues at coordinate 6,935,293 of NC_044365.1, read as the reverse complement.
ATGAACATGAACCCATTAGTCAACCGGTGCTGTACAAGTGCAATTAAGGTAATTGTGACATAATTAATGTCCAATATCAATTCAGAATGCCTGCATTTATCACTCGCTGTAAAAGAGACATTTGTCTGCCACTAAGATGCTGCTGTGCATGTCAAATAATAAGGAAACCTTTCATAGAGATGAACTACCTTTGTCGCCTTTAACTGTTTCAACTCATCAAGGTCTTTCTTATCTGGATGGCTACCTGATGGATGTTCTTTGAAGTATGTTTCCAGGCTGTGACAGCAATGCAAAAGTTTGACACTGTTGGGATAAACCTCAATTATTTTCCCATTTATATTTCATTTCTTTCGCATGGGTGCCTTCTGAGCCAAAGCCACGGCTGTTCGTGAGTATCTCAATTTCAATCGCTTGTCTTTTTATTGCAAAAACCTTCCACCATGACACGCTGCCATTCTTCATGCAAATCTCAAATTGACTTCTTGTAAAATGTGCTCTGCAATTATTGTGCATCAAAAAAGCTTCATTGACTTTCTGAAACTAAATTAATGTCACATGAAGAAAAATGGTCATCGTTTAAACTGAAATACAGACTAGACCACCCGTTGCTGCTGCTGTGATTGCATATGGGAAAAGATCTCATTTGAGAGCCCTGACCCTGCATGATAGACATGCACCACCACTGAAAACACATTCAAGCAACAAAATATGAAATGAATTTACTCAGCAATCATAAGCTTCGCAAACACAAACACTCTGAGGAGGTTAAACCCAGGTCATAGACTTCATACGACACATTAAACCCTTTAATCTTAGGCTATAATACAGACTGTGAGGAAAAGCTTCTCAGTGCCAGTTTGCATTATGTAACCACAACTTAAAAGTAGTATTGAAATGGACAGAAAAAGACCCTTAAACCGACCTGTAATTATGATATTAAATTACAGAATATTACCTAAATGCTTCTGTGATTTTATATATATATCACAAAAAAATGCATTCTCATGAGAGTGCCTGCCTTTTTCACTCTTATGAGAGTGGAAAAGTTTAACATAAAAAAGATTTTTAATACCGGGTTTAAATTACAATTAACCACATGTTACATTAAGTTTTTTTAATTTTAAAACTTGTTATAGTAAGAGGATATTATTATCTTTGCCAGCATTTTCTTAATCACCAGCAAATGTCAGTCTCACTAAGTCATTATACTAATAAGCCATTAGCCATTAGCTCATAATTACTTCAAGATTAAGGATTGTGGTAAAAAAAAAAAAAAAAAAAAAAAAAAAAGAAAGAGAAAAGTTCAGCCTCATGTAAAACAGCAGCTTTCTTCACCTGAAAACGTGATCACATGGGCTGTTTGTGCAAGCTGACCTACAGCCATGTTAATAAAAGCATGTAAAATGTGCACTGTAAAGTGAAAATAAAGAGTACGCAGAAGTGAAATTTGAACATGGTCAAGAACTAAGAGGCAACCTCCAGGACTAAAAACTAAAAATACAAAAAAAACTGTAGTTCTTCTAATGGCCACTTGAGGTTGGCTCCAGAAGTGAGTCCATCCCCACTGATTCCCACGTTAAAATGCCCAAATTTAGAACTTAGAAAATGTGTTCACAAACTGGTACAAGACCCACCACAGAGGGGATATCATCGCGCTATTAATGAAAATTTAAAATAAATGTAGATGAATAGATGTAGAATAAATGTCACAGTAACATTACCATACCATACTAGAAACCCCTGCATCATCTTATTACCTTGTGCTAAACTATTTTGCCCTAATTTGGAGGTCTTGACTTAAACCTTTATTCAAATACTTTTAGTCACCACTGGGTTAGTAAAGATATAATACATATTCCAGCAAAATTATGTGTTCAACATTAACTAAACTCATTAAATAAAAACAATTTTAAGCATGCTGTAAGAGACTGATATTCTGTGATTATCTTTAACATTTCTACAAGTACTTTTTGGTAACCGCATCCTAGATCAGACATAAAAATGTCCACGGTCAATAAACTAGAGACAGTACAAACTTTGATTTTGTACATGGCTGTATACTTCATAATCTAACAATAAGCCAGATATAATGCTCACTTAGAAGGTATTCACATCATATTCTACTCATGTGTGTACAAAAATATTACTACATAATGCATCTATAGTAAATAAGCTGCTGATGTTAATGCATTATGTAACATCACTATAATCATAAGGCAACCATGTTGCCTACATTTGAGCACTATTGCTGAACCGTAGGTATGGCTTTAATATTGCTCAATGATGAGTCATAGTCTGCACTATTTCTGGCCATGACTCATTCAGGACCATATAGTGTTGCACAGCTTTGAATAGTAAAGAACACATATGCCAAATTTCATGGCTCAACTCCTTGTGGTTTTGGAGTCTGTAGACTGGAAAGGTAAAACCTCACGGACAGACACTGGGATGGACGAACAGACAGTCTGACATATGAATATCATGTTGCAAATCTTTGAGGAGTAAAGAACATCTTGTTGAACATAAATCTTCACAGACAGATGCCCAACAATGTAACAATATCCTCCCTCTTTATTTAATGTGGGAGGATAAAAACAGTTTTGGTCTCTTAGTTTCTGCTTTGTTTGAAAGCACCTGTAGATGCTAGCTCTTTGCTGTGCCTAACTGTTGCTAATTGGAGTCACAGAATTGGCTCTCTCCACACTGTTTGTGCTGTTGGTGCCATTTGCATGTTTCATAGACTTATATAACAAATAATATGGCTTGCTATGTGGTACAGCCATTCCAATATGTTTATGCTTCAGTTTTACTAGGTGAACTTTAACTAAACTTTTCCTGCTTGCTAGTAAATGCCACCCCCTCCAGCTGTTCATCAGGAAACATTGGAAAAATGGTAAATGAAAGAAAAACCGATGTAGCGTTTGCTTAGTCGTACTGAAAACTCAAAGCATTTTCACACTACAAGCTGTATTCACTGATTTACACACACATTTATAGCACTTATTCTTAGTCCTGTAATAGCTTTTAACTATCACTCATGCCAATGGATGCATCAGTGGAAAGTGTACAGTGTGACATATTGACTAGATTAGTACATGACTTGATGTACTGATCTAACTTATGAGCCACAACTGCCCTGCAACCTATAACTTTTATTACAATTTTTAATAAAAATGTTTGTGACTTCTCAAAACCTTAGCAGTTTGAGACAAAAGAGGTATTTCAAAACCTCATTCATATCCTCACCACGGCCAGGACTTAAAATCATGGCCCACCATGGCATCATACCTTACATGCCTTTCTTTTTGTTGTGTTGTGCTAACCCCAAGTGCCTTACAAAGTGACTCACTAGTGTTCTACATAAATAAAAACAGGGTGAATTGGTGCATATGACTCATAAGCTCAGCATTTCTGAGCTATACTCTACTGATTAGCATCAGCACATATGTTTTCTTCCTAGGAGAAAATACTGTGTCCTGGATTTCGATTTTACATTAAAAGATGAATATGAGACAAATGATCAATATCCCAGCTTTTATTTACAGGTATTTACATCTGGATCTCACATTTTTCTTGTGAGGAAATGTATTGGAACCTGTGACCTGTGTTTTTGTTGTGTGTGTCTTGATTGTCTTAATTACTCAAACAATAAATCAAACAGCAAACAACCTCCAGAGGGCAAGAATCTACTGTTTGAAGAACAACAAAAGTACAGAGGCCTCACAACAAGATGCAAACCACTAATTAGCAAGAACAATAGAAAGGCCAGACTAGCCTCAGAAATTCTGGGACAAAGTTTTATGGACTGATGAGACAAAGATTAACCTTTACCAAGGTGATGGAAATGGTAAAGTTTGGAGAAAGAAAGAATCTGCTCATGATCCCAAACATATGAGCTCATCATTTAAACACAGTGGAGGTAATGTCATGGTTTGGGCTTTCATGACTTCTTCTGGATCAGGGTCATTAATCTTCACTGACAATCTCACGCATAATGGCAGCAGTGCAATGAACTCAGAAGTCTACAGAAACCTTGTGTCTGTAAATTTAAAGAAAGATGCAACCAAACTGAACACACAAACCACACTGCCAAAACTATAAAGGAGTTTACCAAGGGGAAAAAGTGGAAGGTTTTGGACTGGCCCAGTCAATCTCCAGAGTTATACCTTATAGAGCATTTTACCTGCTAAAGAGGAGACTGAAGGGAGTAACCCCCAAAACAAAGCAACTGAGAGAGACTGTGCTGAAAGCCTGGAAAAACATCACAAAAGAAGAATGCTACAGTTTAGTGATGTCAGTGGGTCACAGGCTTGATGCAGTTATTGCACGCAAAGCATTTGCAACTAGAACATTTTTACTTTAATCTATTTTTATCTGTTCCAATATTTTGCTCACAAAAGAATGGGTGGATTCAGACAAAAGGTGCTGTCTTCTGAACTGTATATCAAATCCAGATGTAAATAAAAGCTGAGATGTTGATCTTTTCTCTCACTGATTTTTGATGTCAAACCCAAATGGTTTCAGTGTACAGCAAAAATAAAAGAGACTGGCCTCCCTGTTTCAAAACATATCAAGGGGCTATTTGGTGTTTTTGTACAAGTCTAAATGATTTGAAGTGTTCATCACATTAATACCCCCCTCCAAAAAAAATAAATAAATAAAATGTGATTCTCAAATAGATTTGCTGTTCTTAAAGTATTTGTGTACTTTATAAGCCAGATTCACTCCCTGACTGTGTCAGATCAGTGCTGTTAGTGTTAAATGTGTCTTTTGTCATATAACTGACACAATGTGAAATAATTTTGGGTGGTTCCTATGCAGCACCACTGGGGAATGATAGCAGAAAATGTATCAAAGACCTGAAACCCTGTCCCTCAGAATCAAAGAGGAAGGCTTTCTTTGTAGAGCCGCCATTTGCACTGATGTTCAATAACGATACAGGGAGACACCCATCATGGAATGGAGCTGATATGAAAGTTTTTCCAGCAACAGCCACAGGAAATAGACAAGCATGCAATATGAGGATATGTTTTGTGTAAGACAAACACAACTCACAACTGAATGCTCCCATTTTAGAACTAATTCTACGCCCTTGTACCCACTGTGAGTGAACGCAGTGAGTTCTTGGGCTTCTCTGAAGGATGTTGATGATGAATGTAGGGCATCTCTAGTTGAAGTAGATTAGGCAACCTCTGAAGCATCAAACACAACAAAGTGATGATGTTTAACAACGTGAAAGTATCAGTGGGGTATCTGGGGGCAAGGCCTTTGCAAAAGGCAGCTCAGAGAGCCAGAATATAGTAAGAAGCATTTTGCTTTGATTAATATCATGAAAAGACAAGTGCAATAAATCAAAAATTATTATTTGTGGCTCTAAAATGATGGCAACTACCAAGGCAAGCAGACTGGCTAAACAGATAAGATGCTGCAGTATGGAGAAAAATTAAAGGTAAGAATGGCATGTGACTGTTTTGAAAGTAAGTGCCTGTCTAAAAATACAGTTGATTTGACAAAAGCATAAACTGGTATCTTGAATATATAATTCAGCAATATCTTTTTTATTTTTCTTTGAAAGAGCCACAGTCTCTATGCTACAGTCTCTATGCACAATATGGAAATCCCTATATGCAATATTCTTACTAAGGGTTGGTAGGATATAGTTGGAGTGAAGTCTCTAGGTAGATGTTGTTAAATTTACATTTTCCAGGGGAAGTAATGTGTAAAACCCAACAGAAATATTAATACATTAAAATATTTTACATAAAATATAATTAGCAATGCACTCAACAACTGGTTAAACTTCATTTGCTGAAGAAGATTGTGTAATACAATAAAACGCTCTAGGATGATTACTAATGCTGACTGCTTCGTTTGTTTGTTTGTTTTGTTTTTGTGTCAAAGTCAAGAATGTGATTTTAATTTCATTATACTTCTATTTCAGTCTCTTGAACTGGTTTATTCTCTGTGTGCCTGTGTGAGTTTCCTCTGGCACTATGATTTTCTCCCACAGTCTAAAGATGTGCATGTTAGTGTAACTGATGATAAAGCACTGTATGAATGGATGGTTAACTGTGGCTTGTAGAGTAATGCACTTTGAGTCCATTCCATCATTGCAAATACTAAAAATAACGTACACAATTGAGAAGTACGCAATTGAATATATACTGTATATATATATATATATATATATATATATATATATTATGGCAACAAATTTGATACAAAGGAAGGATGTTACAATTAGAAAGCTTTGTATTCTTCTCCTGACACTGCTCTCTTCTTGACATTTGTCTTGACCCTTGTCCCATTCAGAGCTCATTTCTTTTGAACAGGCTCCATCATTCTCGTGCTCTGAATGAATAAAGGATCTGATTCATGAATCCCAACACAGCTATTTCGTCATTGCGTAACCTTTACGTACGTGTTCAGTTGTAGAGCTGCTGTCATGAAGTCCTTCCAATATGAGGAAAATACTGTCTGCACCAAACCTGTGACCCAGCTACAGAGCCATCATGTTACTGTGAAAGTAAGCAGACAACTTCATGACTGTCTTTGTACTCTATTTTTTAATCTGTATATTTGTATGTATGTATATTCACACACTACATTTATTGATTACAGTTTTGGCAACAGGAAATTGTTAAAAAAAAAACAAAATGAAGATTACCTTCAAGCTTAGGTTTTGATTTTACTTACTTTGATGTAAACTGCATTTACACACACACACACACACACACACACACACACACACACACACACACACACACACACACACACACACACACACACACACACATGGTGTGTGTGTGTGTATCTTGCCCCAGTATCCTTGGGCAAGATGCTGACCTGAAGTTGCTCTCCAATGTGTTCATTAGGGTGTGAATGTTAGATATGAAGCACTTAGGCATAAAAAAATGAGGCATGTTGTATAAAGTGCTTTGAGTGCTCAAGTAGACTAGAAAAGCACTATATAAGAACCAGTCCATCTATAATATGCTCTTGCATATTAACAGTATATTGCAACCCTGCACAACTCTTAACACACACTAAAGCACTTTATTGCACTGCACTTACGATGCTTCACATTCCATTACATTTAGTAATCCATCTGAAATTTTGTTTTTGCTTTGTTACTTTGTTAAAATATTTTATTTTGTTACATGTCATGCCACATTATTATTTAATATTTGTATTTAATTTTATAGTCATTTTACTTTATTGTATTCTTTTTGACTAGCTTAAACTTATTCATTGATTTGTTTAATCATGTTGGCTGTAGCTCTGCAGGTAGAGGAGGTCACCTACTAATCAGAAGGTTGGCGGCTCTTCCAGTTTGCATGCCAAAGTATCTTTGGGCAAGATACTGAACCCCGAGCTCTCCGATGTGTTCATCAGACTGTGAATGTTAGACAGAAAGCGCTTAGGCACAGAAAAAAGTGCTTGTATGAATGGGTGAATGAAGACATGTATAAAATGCCTTCAGTGCTCGAGTAGAAAAGCACTTTGTAAGAACCAATTTATTTACCATTTATTTTACTGAGCAACATTCTACTTATTTAAGCGTTTTGTCATATGATGGTTTGGTTCAACTGCTGTAACAAAAAAAAAATCCCAACTTTCCAGCTGTGGGGTAAATAAGGTATATCTTTAAAGGTTAAGTGATTAAACACTTCTTCAGTTTTGTGCTTGTGATGAGAAATTGTTGAGAAACCATCAAAGTGACTACTTCCAGTCTGAAGCCCCAGTTTATAGAGAAGAAAATATCTTTTGCACTTTTGCTACACTTGTTCTTCCATTGAAAATATGAACCTCCATAACCTCTTGAAAGTAACTAGGACAACTTCAGCTTCAATAAATTCAAAACCATGGCAGCTTCACTTTAAAGTCTTAAGATTTAGTCTCAGTCTTACAGGTTTGTTTACTCAGTTTACTGCAAGATCATCCATCTTGTAAAATACATATCAACAAATCCTCAGGGCAATGCAATTGAGGAGTAAATGCTGCATGTGTAAGGCCCTTAAAAACTGACAGCGTATTGATACTCAGTGACACATCTCCAATTATGATGGATGTGTTTGTTTGTCATCTTCAAGATGCATTACAGCCAGGACAGCTTAATAATATCCGATAATGAGTTTTGAATGTTGCGTGTATTTCCAATCCAATCTCTTCTGTAGCCGGGGCCCTTGGGAGTGATATGGCCCCTCCTGAAGAACTAAGTGAGGCCAGAGCCGGCGTAAAATACATAAAGCACAGTAGTGCACCCTATAAAGTGTTTCCTAATTACAAAGCTCACTGACTCCCACTTGAAAATGTTTTGGTTCTAAGCTTAGTTGTTAACTCTAATTACATCCCACAGCTGACAGGGGTCCCATTCACATGCAAACACTAATCCCCTTCACAGCCCATTGCTTTATGACAAGAGCTATGTTAATAACATGTAAAGTCTGCAATTGTGCGTGTAGAAAGCATGAAAGTGCTCAAATTGTGCACAATTATTTGATTACATTATCCAGTGAAGGGGAAGTGATTATTTGACACGTCAGTGTTACAGGAATTATAGACCAAAGAAACTTTCCTGTAGAACTATAAAATAGTTTCAAAGCACACAACACAACATAAAGAAGATACACACTATGCTTCATTAAACTGAAATAAAAAACTGAAACTCAAAGTTAGATGCATCGCTATTATCGAATTCAGCTTTCTTCAATACTTTTATACAGTCACACAACTATTGGAATAAGGATGTAGTCCCTGTGTATAACAGCAAGGTCAAAAAACAGAGATTCATCTTCTCAAGAGTGCCCATGCAGACATTCTCAGACACACACTTGACTCTTTCTGTATCTGAGTATCTGAATCCCGCAGTGTTCACAGCTTCAGCGAATTACAATTAGCGGGCCGGGCCAGAGGGGCTGCTGGAACGCTTTCAGCTTTTCTGCTCAAATTTCATCTAAATCCCTTACACAAACAAATCATCTGTCTCATGCATGTGAAGCAATTTCAGCATAAAACAAACCTAAAAGAGAAAGAACGAGATTTTCTTTAAAAGGTTTCTGTCTTCTTTAAGCTGTTTTATGGCTGGGGTCTGGTTTTATTCTACTGAATCTCCCTGATTCTTATTTTATTAACAAAAAAAGTTCCAGCAATGTTAAAAAGAACCAGGTATATGTAGGGTCCTGTAATTCCTTTTAGTATTATGATTAGTTAAAAAAAAAAAAAAATATATATATATATAAAAAAATACATAAAATAATATATATAAAATATATATATATATATATATATATATATATATATATATATATATATATATATATATATATATACATAAAAACAATTCATATAAGTGGAACCTTGCAGGCCAAAGTGTTTACAAAGTGAAATGAAAATAGGAATTCAGCGTTTCCATCAAATAAAATTATTGGTTTATAAAATTATTTTAGAACAGTCCAACGTGTTTTTTTTTTTTTTCCTCATGTATGTTTCACTTCATATTTTATAATTTTGTTGTGTTCAGAACTTTGGCTCATTTTGACAGATATTATCTTTATTTACCCACTTCACTCTATCTACTGTAGAAAACTACAGAATACAGTAAAAATACTACACTAAAAGCTACATTTTTTTTTTGTTTTCGCATTTAAGTCCTTCATTTTTATTTTTGCCAATGTTATTTTTTAATGTAATTAGTATTGACTGTTTATTTTTGTATATTTTATTCTATTTTATGATGTTTTGTCTTTTTTAACCTACTTCATTCAGCTTTGCTTTTCTGTGAATTATTTTCATTGCTTTTAATTTTATTGAAGTGCTCCCAGCAGAGACGTATTGTATTTGCTTATTGTTTTTTTTATTTGTTTGTTTGTTTTTTTAAACTGTTCTTTTATTGCTTTTAGTTATTTTAATAATCTGACTTGCTATCACCTTTTCAGTCATTTTTCAAGCACTTTGATTGCACTATGAGTCAAAGTGCTTGGCAGATGAAAGGTACTGTACACATATGAATATTGATTAATTGAGTTGGGGGGGGGTTGCAAAAAGCACAAAACCATGCATTTTTACAGTTTGCAACTTTAACATAACTCAAAAGAAATGCTGATTGGTCAGTATATTGCTGCTTGCAACTTTAACATGTAATGAATTAAACTGATTGTGTGTGTTTGTCTTTTGTTTATTTGAGTTTACTTTTGTCCATTTTAAATTACATTCTTTCATTATCTGTGAGGCAGCATCCCCACAGTAACAACAACATACTTAATAAGAAAAATGATCTCAGCATCCAGTGCAGGTACCTTTAGTATTGAACGTGCATCCATACTGTTAACAGAAAACACAGGGATGTTGCATCACTGTAGCTTGATGGTTGGACCCTGATGAGGGCCTTTGCAGCATGTTATCTACCCCTCTGCTCACATGACTTGTTTCTCTTCACTGAATAGTGTCTGATCAAAGCAATTAACAGTCAAAAAATAGTCAGAAAGATGAAATATTACGTTTGTTCTACTCTTTGAAAACTGTTACATTGGGTTTTGCTTCATATAGACACATGCAGTGATTAGTAGAGATAGCAAAACAGACATGTAGGCCTGAAAGCCTGTGGTGCTCAGTGGGTGGAAATGTCAGCCAGCTGAGTAATACATATATTAGACTTATATAATGAAGTTTATGCATAAGTTCAATAAGGAAGATCTGTAATCACTCATCTGCCTGCTTTCCCGGGTGTTCAGCTGCTCATCTATTCTTTACATCATTTTCATTTCCCTGTGCTGTCAAACTGCTGACATCATTGTCAATCTGAGCCAATCAACCTTCACTCTACTTACTTTAAATCTCAGTGCTCGTCTGTCAGTCTCCCTTTCAGACTCTCGTTTGTGCAACCCACCTCCTCCCAATCTCCGCCATACCCTGATCACTCAGAGCTCCATCCAAGCCTCCATCTTCATCTTCATCTTCACCACCAGGGACTAGACTGCTGGGGGGGTTCTATCCTAACTCCTATCAGTGCTGGGAATCCATTCTGCTGTGGGTCATCAGAGTGTAATCGCCAAAGAGCTTAATTGAATTCTGTATCTCAATAAATCATGTTCACTTCTTCCAAATGATCTCTTTTTATTGAAATATAGTGTTAATGTGACACTCTCAGCTGGTAGGTGGGTTAAAATTATTAAAGTGTCAGTGTTGAAGCAAGCTAAAACAGTTCACAAACTCTCCATATTACAATGATGAAACTGCACACAATTTTTTGATGAGGCTGCACTGGGAAAAGATGAGAGCAGCCAGCCAGTAATGCCCTCAAACTCCACACTAGTATGCACTGACAGAAACCTCTGCAGAGTCCCACTTACAGCACATGGAGTCCTTCTGTCTCCTGGTCCCTGGTGGTACTGTGTCTGGGCCAGGATGTGGTCCAGGTGACATTAAACTCCCACTGGCTAAATGCAGCGGCCTGTTGGCTCTCATCAGGGTAACAAGGCTTTGAAAAAAGTTGCTTGTACAAATTAATTGGTTAGTTTAGTGGTTTACACATTTGTCAACCAAACAAAAGATGTCTGGTTTGATCCTGGATGCAGATCCCTTTGGGGTGGTGTCGAGAAGGACATCTGGCATAAAAACCTGCAATAAAAAATGTGCAGAGCGAACTGCTTGTGAATAAGGAAGCAGCCAAATGTAGCTGCTTCTTCTTCTTTTTCTTCTGCTCAAGCGGAGTCTAAGTTATACGTTGTGGGAAATCTCTTACCATTTTGTACAATGTCATGAACATAGAGCTACAAAATGGAAAAAGGACAAGCGTTCTGGTATATTTATTTGTTGTCTGAATTCTGTTGGCCAGTCAGTTTTGTGCAGGTTTCATTGCATGCAGATAAACAGTCGGGGTGAAGAGCCAAAGGTGGATTGTGTATCCTGAAATGCAGTTGTGGGTCTTTGGGCCTTATAGTTTAGTGCTTAGTGGATACAATTTTGTTTATTGATCTTTATATTTCTTTGAGTATTTTGGAGTCTTAGATCTTCTGATAATTATAGCGTTAGACTTTAGTTTGTTTCCTCTGTGTCTCCTGCCTGATCCTCTTATGTCAGCTCCCCTACAGTATGTTAAGTTCATTCATGTGTGTGTTTTACCCATTTAGTTGTGGTTCTCACATCCTGTTTTATTTTTATAGTTACTTGTCGCTTGTGTTTAGTTTTACTTCTCCCTCCTGTCTCACTATCTTTGATTATTGTGACCTGTGTTTTGTTTCCCTCAGTTGTGTCCAATTCCCTGATTGCCATTGTCTGTACAGTACCAGTCAAAAGTTTGGACACACGGGTACCTGGGTGGCTTGGTGGTGAAGCCGGCGACCACATACACACGCCGCGGTGCGGGCGGCCCGGCCCGGCCCGGCGCTGATTTGCCCGCGTGTCATCCCCTGTATCTTTCCCCCATTTCCTGTCTCTCTCCACTGTCACAAAAAGCTGCTGTGGCCAAAAATGGAAAAAAAAAAAAAAAAAAAAGTTTGGACACACTTAGTGTGCCCAAATGTTTTATGTCGATGTCTCCCCCTCAGTCTTTGTCACAGTGCCTGTTGTTCCTTGTGTTTGCTGCTCGTTTGGAATTGCTTTGCTGTTTCAGTTCATGAGCTTTGTTACTCTGGACTTCTCATTAGGCATAATAAAGCTTTATTTTCTGTTTACCTCCATCTGCCTTTTGGGTCCACAGTTTGCATTTCATGACAATCTCACAACCAGTGGCTATCATATGATGAGATTTAGCTCTCCATTTGCATATAGTGACTGGTACACAAAATAGTAAATCTTGAACTGGATATCATGACATCATGCAAAGAACAACTACACTCGCTGTTAATGTTTACTAATCAGCAAAAGAGGCAAATACAGCTGAGAGTGACGAAGTTGTCATTAGTTTTGTAGATATTTGTTCAAAAATCAAAGCACTGGACTTCTTTTTACAAAAGAATACACTAGATGAAATGTTTAATTTTGTTGCAATACATTACATAATTATAGAGAAACAAATGTCAACTCCAAGGTAGTTTGAGGAGATAGAGGATCACTAAAGGGGGTAATCAGAGACGCTTGAATGAATGCACCAGAACTTATTGCCAATCCATCCAATAGCTGTCAAGACATTCCACTAAAAGCTAAAGATGTCAACTTTCTGTCATGCAAGATAAACGTCAGATGATCACCAAAGCCTAAACGTCCTCTGTCCTCAGGGGACCAACAACGTCTGTAGAACATTTCATGAAAGTCCAGATAAGTCCTGAGATCTTTGCAGCTACAATAAAAATAGCATGGCATTGCTTAAACATAACAAAAACCAAAATGTGCCTGAAATGGTGACCTTTTTTTCACATATTAAATATAAATATTTCCTTATTCTTGCCATAAATGTCTAGACTCAGGGCTAAAACTGTGCGTATGCACAAAGGTAGAACTATAATTTAGTCACATTTATAAAGCCCTGTGTAAGCATGCTACTTTTGCAGATCTCCATCATCGTCAGATTTTACACACATGCTTATGCCTTGTTCCCATTCCAGTTTTCCTTATTTCATGATGTGAATTGTTAAGATGAAGTACAAACAGTTGTACCAATTATCAGACAAGTCAATTATAGACAACAGAATAGAAAAGTGGAGCAGGAGATTGACAAGCAGATTGGCACAGTATCTGTACCAGTCTCCTGTGGTGAAGGCAAAGCTGCCATTTGATTGATTGCTCCTACTCTCACCTGTAGGCACTGACCAAATCAATAAGATTATGGGTACAAGGGATGGAAATTTGCCTCCTTTGAAAGCTACGTGTACTCAGTTTCCTAGACAAGGTGAGGAGCACAATCATTTGGAAGGGAGCCGGTTTATGTGGTTTGGATATCTGACTAGGATGTCTCCTGAACATCTTCACCTCTAAGGTGCTTCAGTAATGCTGGAATGATTATGTCTCTCAGTTTAAGTGGTAATGCCTGGGTATCGAGGTACCTAGAACTAGAAGAGGTGGCCTGCAACTTAGACTTGTGTAAGTGGTAGACTGGATTGTGGCTAGACTGAAGATAAGATCAATTTAACTTCTCAAGAAACTGAGAAGTTCACCTTGATAGAGAAGAGAAGGAAACATGGGTTTGTTGTTCTCAGCTCTGAAATCACAAATAGAAGAATAATTACTGAAGAAAACAAAGTAGCAGAGAACTGAGTCTGTAAGTTAATGTCAAAGAACCCTGGAAAAGTGTAGAGAAGAAACAGCCGGACTATAGAGGAGAGGTAAAAGAAAAAAAAATACCATTAATATAAGCTAAAAGAATAAAAGGAATGAAAAAATGCAGTACACACTAATTGATTTGCCTTGAAGTTAAGATAGTTAAGATAGGTGTGTGTGTTTAAAAACTTGTGCATGTTCTCTGTGTACAAATCATTCATTCTACCCCATTTTTCTTCACCTTCTTTTGAGTGGATTGTACTGGGTACTGCATCAAAATTTTACTTTTTTTTTGCTTCCTTTTAAATAAAACTGTTAAATTTAAGTAGGTACTTTAGTGTTTTTTTTTTTTTCTAAACCTGCAGGAAAATCATCTCTTCATATTCACCATCTCTTTCCCCTTACCTTTGTAGGCTGGCACGTGGCAACCAATAATCCAAGGATATAAACAGACAAGCATAGAAAAGGGCGTGATGAACAAGCATGAAAATGAATCGGCACCTTTGAGTAGCACTAATTGATTTGGCAGTTTAATTTTTGTAGTGGCTGGCTAATCCATTTCCAGGGAGACAAAAAGGTGAAATGGCACAGCTGGGAATGAGGGGACCGAGGCAAAGGCAGCCTCCGAAGCATACTGAATGGAGTAAGAGACACTGAGTGAAATGCCAATTCAAGTCGACGGCTTGCAGAATGACAAAGTACTTACCACCCCCAGTGGGAATGCCTAACGAGAGACGAGAGGTGACATTTGAGGATAATCCTAAATTGTGACAGCTTGAGACAATTTTTTAAAGCTCAACTAGGCCGTTTTCTTTGGAAGGGTCTATCAGACAGTGCCTACTCCTGTTTTATCTGGACATCGCTCGCTACAGTTTAAGCAATGCCTTTAGAGATTTATCCCTTCTTGTGGACAGATTTTCCATCGGTGACCACACTGAGAATCACATTTAATTTGGACAAAAGGGTGAAACTACAGAGGCTGAATTAACAGAAAACTCATCCTCTTCAAGCCCCAGCGCACCGCTTTTTAACCCATTAAAGCTTGATGTCAAACCTTCCAACTTCAAAATGAACTAATCTCTTGGGGAATATAGGAAATGCAATCGAGTTCTCTTTTCTCTTTGATAGAGACGTTATAATATGTCAGCAGTCTTGGCAATTTTTTTTCCCTTAAATTTCAGACCCACTTACTGATGAGCATAGCACAATATGGTCAAAATGCATTAAGATGTTTGGGGTAGATTCATAATGAGCGTGAAAAAAAAAAAAAAAAAAAACCATGAAAAGATTTATTGTGCACCCCATAAGACTTCAGGAGAACAGTAGTCTGGCTTCAAAGCACTACAGATGACTGTAGTCTGCTTACAGTAATGGTATGAGACTGTTAAAGAAGTGCCACGAGGGTGGTACAATAATGGAGCAGCACATGAAAAAAGTCTTTGAAATAAACTAGATCACAATTACAGGCGCAGCCAGACAAGCCAAGTTGTATCAAGTTGAATGACAATTAGCAGGATACTGTGTGTCAGCAGAGAACAAATATGGCAAAATTTGGCAGTCACTACTTTTACACTGAACATGTAAAACCAGGTTATCCAAATAGTAGTTAGTAGTAGTGAATAGCAACTTATTCTCAGTACCAGGGAAAATGAAACAAACAAACAACAACAGCAACAAAAAAAAAAAAAATCAAGAAGCTGTTAAGTCTTTGAGCTTTTTTGACTTCTTGTTTGCTATTCTGACTCCATCACTGGAAGTTACGAGTTTGTCTTACTTGGACCTTTAGATTTTATCTAGTTTATCTTACCAAGAGCTTTTCCTTCATGAATTTGCACAACAGTGTATCATTACTAAGGGTAAGTAACACAATCATGGGCTATTATTAGTGCCAAACTGGATTCTCACACTTCTGAAACAAATTCAAACTGCTCTTTGATATCCAGCTGTACCTTAAAGTCCAAACACTGACCTTTACTTTAAACAGTTTATTTAATTTATTTATTTAAATACTTTCTGATTTTCAGTTCAATTAAATTTCATGTATATAGCACCAAATCAAAACAACAGTTGCCTCAAGGCACTTCATACTGTAAGGTAAAGACCCTATAATAATACAGAGAAAACCCCACAGGTGTATAATACACCTGTGGCCATGGAAGTGACTGGAAAACCTGAATTCAATGGCTTGGATTGGTGAATGAATACTTTTAGCAATATAGTGTTGTAATTAAATGTAACGTAATTAAAAATATGGATTTATGATATATTCAAGACACTGCCTTTATATTTTAGACAGAGTTGAGATTGTATATTGACAGCTGGTTGGGCTTTAGCGGCTGTGAAAAGGATAAGTGGTAGAAGATGGATGGGTGTATGGATTGTATATTGACTTTTATGCAATTGTATGCATTACACTTTAAGTAACTTTATGTCAAAGTCTTCCATTTCTACATTTTCAATGTCTTTTACTGTTGAGGAAAATATAAAATCCAGCACTGCCTGCTTGACTTCCAGATTGTTACAGTTATTTACTTTCTATCCATTTTCTATTTCTCATCCAATTTAGGGTTCCAAGGGGGCTGAAGCCTGCCCCAGCTGTCACAGAGCAAGTAGCAGGATACAGCCTGGACAGGTCACCAGTTTACTGCAGGGCCAACACAGAGAGACAGAGAAGCATTCATGCCTGCTGCCACTATAGACTCACCAATTAACCTAACAAGCATGACTATGGAGGAGCCCTGGGTACCTAGAGAGAACCTAGAGAGCTCCACAGAAATGCGCCTCAGCCAGGAGATTTGAATTTAGGACCTTCTTACTGTGAGGCAACAGTTCAAACCACAACACCACTGTGTTGCCCCAATTGTGTAGGTTTTTTAAATCAAAATGCTAACACTTGCAATCTTCTACCAAGGTCATCTTAATAATAATAGTACTGAAAAAAGTTTACTAAATACAACGAGCATTTCAAAAAGTAACGTAAAATAATGATGAAATACCAAAAACATAAAAATAGTGAACCAGATCGGTGAGAAAACAGTTAATCCTAATAAGGGCAGAACAGACAATTATTTGGCTCACAGTAAAAAGAAACTGGAGGCAAAATATAAAAAAGACTGTAACAAGTGTCAGATTCAGAGAGTCTGTGTTGTTTGAGTGCAGTTGGTTTCACTATTAAAGGCAGGTCTCGGCTGATTTAGTTCAACATGTAAACTGATGTTACATTTAATTGATATAAGCTCTGCTTGACACGTGATAGCAAACTTTTGTGCGATATTATTGAGAGGTATGAGCAGACCATTTTTGTTTCAGGCAAGCACCCCTCCTGACACCCCTTCAAAACCACCGTTCACAAAGCAGGATAGGGTCAGCATCTGTTGTCTGACAGTCATCAGAGCTGAACTGGTGGCACTTTTTTTTTTTTTTATCAAAAATATTTTTGACTCTGAAAAATAAAAACCAAACCTTTCACCACAAGCCATCATTGTATATTGCCTACAACTTGACAACATAAGCAGTAAAAGGCAGTTTTCAGCACGCAAAAGGGCTAAGTGGTTCACTATTGATCACTTAAAACCACAGTATACCACACACAGCACGCTCATGTTTACCAACCAGCTCCAAGTGTGGTGCTTCATAGCAAAAAGAGTCCAAAAGGAAAAGAGGCAGGGTGTGCATCATTTACCTCAAAAAACCTCATTCTGCTTTTCTGTATTCACTCAGTGCTTCCTATTCTCTGAGGATGCGATCTGACAGTTGTTATTTCCAACAGTGTGAGTTTGAGCCGACAAAACCACGTCTCAAATTTTATTGGATCCCGTTGTCACATGGGGAGTGTTGTGCTTCACTGATGTCGGTATTTACAGGATCTGTTGCCGGTGTTTGGACTGCTTTATGGATCAGGACATGTTTAGCTAAAGGAATCAGTTCGGTGGATTCAATAAAATGCTTCAGTAGTAATTTAGTATTTGAAGATTATTCAGTTTATTATTGTATATGTAGACATGACTCACTGAGTTTTTCCAAGGATCTACTTGACCTGAGGTCATACTGGTCTCATCAGACCAGGTGGGTCCGACTGTATTGTTGCAGACATCCTGTCTACATGTCAGCATCTAATCCTGATGCTTTAATGGGTTTGAACAGAACAGAACTTTTCTTTTTTTTTTCCTTTTTTTACCTTTGCGGGCTTCAAGCTGTGCACTTGTGATCAAACTGCAGTTTGTCAGACCAATCAGTGTCCCATGAGATGTCCACGAGGAACAGCTACAGGCGTGTTTTAGGCTGTGATGATGATGATAGACAGATGGTTGATCCAGTCATCTGCCAAAAAAAAATCTAAAAGTGCTTTCTCTTTAAACAGCTTCCACGGAGGAGTTCTCAGATGGTTTTGTGTAACAAACCATCTGCTCTGTCAGGTTACACATTTTGGACCTGTTCAGATTATCCCAGGATCCCTTTTGATTCTGGCCTGATTACACATGCCAACAACCCAGACTTGTCTCACAGGCTCCACAGTTACTGTTTTAGTTGGCCAGGGCTTTAAAATGTATATAGACTGTTCCCCCTTGTGGACCACAATAGTACTTTTAGTTTAATTTTTAAAAATGTATATTTACAATTAAAAAGACGTACAACCAATGAAACAAGGCAGTGACATTTAAACATTAATGTTCTAATAGATTTTTCTGAACTATTTGTTCCTGACCTCCTGACAGCAGGAAAAAGAATTAAAATGGAGTATTGTTGGAAATAAAGTTGTTGATGAAAAATTGCCCACGAGAAAATCATCAGAACAAAAGGACTCAATAAAAACACAAAGAAGGAAATACTTCATCACAGGCTTGTTTGAGTTGTCATTACAGGGTCAGACTTTAAGTTTGTGAATGGCTCTTTTGTTGCTACCTGCATAGCTGTGCATTGTAAGCAATACAGAGGTGGGTGATGGGCTTTTATTTTTTGTTTCATTTTTGTTACTTAATTTAAAGTTACAGTGTGTAAAATCTCACCACAAGATGTCAGTAGATTGTTGATCACACAACTGCATTCTGTCTTCTTATTTTGCGATTTAAGTGCATAATTCTAGCTGCGGTGGCTGCTGCAGGCTGCCGGTTATCTGTCGTGAGTGCAGGCTGTCAGGACATTGTTTACTTCAGCTGTCAATATGTCTGTTAAGGCTGGAGGAGGTTGCACCTCCTCCTACGTGTTCTCTTTTCCTCCGCTTTAGATGTATTTCTTATGTGGCCCGTCTCTAGCCACATTCATAAAACACAATTAGGCGGAACAGCGATAGCCCTCTCGGCCACTTTATTCAATATGGCAGCTTGCACAAACCGGTGCCTGCTCCTGTGTATTTTAATGAATTAATTCTAAGTTTATGAGGATACATCAATTTGATGAAAGATGTACTTACACACTAATATATATTTTTGAGTACAACATTATTTTTTTCTACTAAATAGCCTAAAAAATGACTGACTGGACCTTTAACAAAAACAAGAAACTGAAAATCTTTGTTTAAGTGCACTCCAAAAAACCATAAAAACTGGGAATAAAACTTCAATGCATTTTTGCACTTCACAAAATCAAGCAACCTACATTCTAGAGCTTCAGTTTTCCCTAAGAGCAAACTGCTTACACAGACTGACTAATCCATAAACCACAGGAACTGTAGTTCTCAAAACTCCTGAGTCCAACTAACAGCCAGAATAGAATTGAAAGCAACTACATATTTCTACCTTAAAATTTACTCCTACAATAGACTGTATATAAAAGATGGATGTTGAATGTAGTGAAGCTTCTAGCTAAGGGTTGGTGTTGAGCACCTGGTTGTGATGAGCCAGGGGTAGAGCTGAGAATATTTGGCATACTGTACTCTTATACTGTAGGACTATTCTCTTATACCAGTATGAGAGAGTGCGAGAGCTGTACTACAAAACTGAACACACCTGCTCCCTATGCACAACTGAGACCTAGTAACACTAACGAGTCACATGACATTTTGGAGGGGAAATGACAAGCAGGGCTCAATTTGGACATTTACGGGTGTAGTCTCTTAAGGGTGTTCTCGCTTTTGTTGCCGCTGGTTTAGACATTAATGGCTGTATATTGAGTTATTTTGAGGGAAGAATGAATTTACACTGTTATATAAGCTGCACACAGACTTTTATCTTTTCATTGTGTCAAAGTGTCATTTTGTCAGTGTTGTCCCATGAAAAGATATACGTAAATATGTGCAGAAATGTGAGGGGTCTACTCACTTTTGTGATACACTGTACCTCCACTCAAAAGACCTGCAGCCTCTCTTTCATCCACCATCCACACTGCTGCACTAAACCATCCACTAAACCATCCACCTCCTCCTGCTGTAGGCTGAAAGCTATTCGGCTTCTCTGCTCTTGATATCACACTTTATTTTCTTGGATCTACACACTGTGGACTCTACACTCAGACAGTTCAGCGATGGTTCCCCGACTCAACAGTCCTCTGCAACTGTATTTATCAAGCTAGCTCTGGCTCATCTTAAAGCAAATTTCATTTCAAAATGTGTGTAAACAATCGTGTTGCTAGGCAATCTGGCATTCCACAATTACTGTTATTTGCATTAATTTCTATGGAGTCCAAATTGTGTCCTTGGTGGGTCTCTTTTTTTGTTTTTCTTTTTTTTTTTAATCCCACACACCCCAAAATTCAGTTTTAACCCCATTTTAGGAAACGTCAGGAAACATGGCATATGGTTTAAATTTAACATGAACTGAACAATTTTTAAAATGCCAAGGGTCAAAATGACCCCTTAGCAGTCAAATTGATTATGATTCATGTTCTGGCAGCTATAATATTATTGCTGTAGTATTAGGGAGCAGCTGAACAGGTGTACCTAATGAAGAGGTTGGTGGTATGACCTTCACCAGTAATGCATTGCTGGTAGGTAATATGGCATTAGCACACCAAAACAGATCTAGAATAATTCTGTCCGATGTGCAAACTTGCTACTGTACACCTGTAAGATCAAAGACAACGGCTGCAGTCAAAGCCCAAATTTAGTCAACAAAATGTGGGAAATGAATTTCCCTTTCATTTCATTTCTGTAAAAAAAAAGAAGAAGCCACAATATTTTACAGTAGACATTTTGACATATTCATGCTTGAATAATTGCTATAATTATTAAATAACTATAACTCATGTAGAGTATAATAACCATGTAAGATATGATCTTATTTCACAGAAATGAACTGGCACATCAATCATACATGCAGGACTACCATTTCTGTTATTTCAATGTCAGGAGTATTAATGGATTCTCTATTCAATGACAAAGTTAATTATGATGCAAAACAGAGTGAAGATAAACACGGGGTGATTAAGACGTCATGCATTAATATCTTAACAAGCTTAGGAACAGAGATGCGTCTGTGGCGTGGATGAAGGGGCAGTGATTTTGTCAGTCACAGAAGAAATGAATTGATGACACCAAAGGTATTGCACATCAGAGTTATTTAACAACTGGCCTCAAGTTTGAAATCAAACCTTTTCACTTTTCCCCAGTAAAACAGTCACGGAAGATGTGAGTCCTGCATTATTGAGATGCTGGGCTTCACCGGCGCTTTGATTTTATAAGCAATAGGCCTCTTTAAGCAGATAAAAAAGTTTGCAAGAGAGAGTCTCTTCAGAATACTTTGCTGTGAATCTATATCAGCTTTGAAGTTCAGATGCCTGACTTCAGAAAGTAATGAAATAGTTATCAAAAAATTTCCCAAAAGTTAAAAGGAAGGAATGAAAGCATGGAAGGGGAGAAATTTCACTTAGATGTCATGTTCCTTTAAAAGAGTGAAACTGCTAAAACTGGGCTTGATTTCTCATGCAAGAAATTAACTCCCTGGATAAAGTATATCAAACTTATATTACAATATTAAGACATTATTTGTAAAACATTTTCATAAATCAGAGGATATAGTCGTACTGCCAGTATTAAAGCTTTCACACAGTCCTGCCCTTCCGCTCCAGACCCACAAATTGTGTGCCCATCAACCTGACAGCCATTCATTCTGTAAGGTTTAATTGCATGTTGGTCATGGATAATGGATGGGCTTTTAATCTGAAGAGTAACCTTTGACAATTTCTTCGAATCACTCACCAGCAGGCATTAATATCTTCATCTGTTACATGAGGTAAGAAAACTAAGCAGTCAGCTGAGATGTCAGAGTTACAGGCACTGAGGCAAGTGATGAGAGAAATAAATATGACAAAAAATGGACTGCAGATGTTTGCAGTTATCACAGGAATAGTGTGATTTTAATGAGGCAATTGTAGGGAAGTATTGATTATCTGGAATATGACAAGGCCATGAAGGATCTGCTTCAAATGTCAACAAAACATTTTTGTTCTGACTGTGAAAAGTCGTAATTCAATTAGTTGGCCTGTTCTGAATTTGATCCACAGCAAAACATTTTTGCTGCCAGTCTGAATCCACTGAAAGGTTCTGTGGATTTTTATAGTGTCAAGGCATGAATCATAATCAATTTTAGTGACTTCCCCCATCAATCCCCTTGGCACCGCAATCAACCTGAATTTTCCTCTTAACATTTATGTCACTGCCGAGGTAAAACAGAGAATTTGCTGTTTCTTGTCCACAAAAGGCAAAATCTGATATTATTGCCGACTATCTTCTGTTTACTACAATGTCACCAATTAATCAAAATCCATCCATCCTCTTATCCTGTTCAGGGTTGTGGGGGGGCTGGAGCCTATCCCAGCTGTCATGGGGCGAGAGGCGGGGTACACCCTGTGCAGGTCGCCAGCCTGTCGCAGAGAGACAGACAACCATTTACACCTATGGGCAATTTAGAATCACCAATTAAACTAACTCCAGTAAGCACATGTCTTTGGACTGTGGGAGGAAACTGGGGTACCCGGTCGAAACCCATGCAGACACAGGGAGAACATGCAAACTCCACAAAGAGCGGCCCGGGTCAAGGCGAAATTGAACCCACGCCTTCTAGATATCATTGTAGCTGTGAGGTAGCAGTGCGAACCACTGCGCCACCGTGCTGCCCCCAATTAACCAAAATAATGTACAATAATATAATATACACAATTAATCACAATGTATATTAAAAACAATCCACCTTTCTATCTTTAAAGTCTTAGTGAATTTTTTTCAGCAGTAAATTACAGTAGGGTCCCACAGAGTGAGCTGGATGCACAGCATTTCTGTAGATTCTCAGTCAGATCCGCCCCTTAATCTTGTATGGCTTAACACGTGCATTTCAGTGCAATGCTCATCGACATACAATAAGCCTTTATCAAATTCCACTGTCGTCTCAGCATTACGCAGAGTGTGTCTTTTGGTGCCAATGGCCTGATACACTGACCACAGCAATAGCTGTAACAGAAAGATTGGGTTACCCTTTTAGACAGCTGCAAAGTCCCTGAAAGGGGGTTGGAAGAAGGGCATAGGTTGTGGGTTTATTAACCAGGAGGTTTGTGTCCTGTTAGGACCTTTGTGTTTTGATTTTTTTCAACAGAAAAGACACTAGCAGCAGTTTCTCATCTTTTAACTTCTTCGGCATGTTTACTTTCATTTCTATTCTATATGGTTTGCCTTCCATTTTCACACTGTTTTATGGGTTTTCTTTCAAAACTAAACCTTATTCCTGAGTTTTTAATGCATTAATATACTGATCAATTTAAAGTAACCTTTAGTCTTAAATACAATGAACTGAAAATAGAACCTTCGATGGTGATTTATTTATTTTTTCTCCTAAGAAAGAAGTGGGATTTAAATTCAATGGCTGGGATGCTGTACACTGATATCTTGGGAATTATAAAATCCAACTTATTTACCATTATATTGAACTACTCAAGCACATACACAGATAATTATGTGGCTAATTACTCATTTGCTACTAGTATGTGAAGGCAGTGTCTGTTATTGTCGGGACTGCTGATGTGGAGTAGAACAAATGTGGAAAATGTGGGCAATAATGAGGTAAATATTGGGCTTCTGGAAGCGCATAATTCTTTAAATGCAGCAGAGCAAAGCTTCACGTAAGCACATTTCCCTTCTGTTCTAATAACGGTATTAGATAAATGCCATAAGACCGATGCAGTTGTCCCATTGTTACACACATTTAATTTATCACTTGCAATGTAGATTGTGTTGTTAAAGAAAATAATTTTGTTCAAATGCTACAATACCTCAAACAAACGTACAATCCCGCTATGCACAGCATGGCTGACTATGAGCCAAAAAGAGGTGATAAATGTCCCCACTGTCAAATGTTTTTGACAGTCCAGTCCTCCGACCAGACTGTCCACATTCAGGCTTCAAGCCTGCTGGAATCAAAGCAGGAAGCATGTGATGGAAGATAAGTTTGCCTTTCTTTTCAGACTGGCTGAGGTACAGTGTTTAAAATATCACCACTAGATGTCAGTAGATTGCTGACTGCAGTCAACTGATTTCAAGTGCATAATCCTAGCTACGGTGGCCGCTGTGTGACATCTCTGGTTGGCATTCATCAGTGTTTACCTCAACTGTCAGTATTTTAGGTGTCCACTTCTGTTTATTCTGGAAGAGACTGTAAAGTCTGATGTGACTCAGTGAAGCTCATTTTTGCCTGATGGCAGCAATACTGATTTGAATTGTTGAGAATTCCCTGAACTTTCCTGTCGGTAAGCTCTGCTGTTTCTGCTGTTAGCTGGTGTTAGTGTCAGCTGAGACAGGAGGGTCACATGCCTAATACCTTGACAATGAGTAATTGCAACAATACCGGGAATAAATAAACATGTTTATGCGCATTTTGTGTGTTAGAGCCCTTCAGGAGATAAGACTTGAGTTAAGCAGAGAGAGGATGAGGTAGAAATGAGAGAGGCCAGAGAGCAGTGAGAAAGACATGATGAAAATATGTATCTACAAATGTTAAATGACCATATAATGCTTGAAAGAGCGATTTGTGCTCTTTAAATTAAAAGTATGTTACATGGCGTACTACGTATGTGGCCAGTCTCTAAGCACATACATAAAATGTGATTAGGCTGAACAGTGATGTCCACCTCTGCCACTGTATGGCAGAGATGTTTTTAATGGATTAATTTTCAGTGTCTGACAATGCATCAGTTTGTTGGGAGGCATAATTACACACCAATCAATGCATATTTCTGAGTACAACATTCTTTTTTCTATTAAATTATTGACCTTTCAGGCACTGTCTGGAGCCAGTTGGAGGAGACTCTGATCATGAACCCAGGCTAGACTCACTGTGTGCAAGTTCCTTTTTGCTAATTTTATTACTTATTAATTTGTTTGGGAATTTGGAAGCACAATATCCATTCTTTACAATATCCTGCATTATGCTGCAATCATTTAGCCATGACTTATTGAGGGGCCCTATAATAAACAATGTTAAACAATTAATTTTTTAAAATTCAGACATTAAAAGAGCAACTTTCCATGAATGCACACACACACACACACACACACACACACACGCACACACACACACACACACACTCCTCCACTCCCTTGAATATCGCACGTTAAATTTTTCTTTAAAGTCTGTTTAAAAAAAAAAAAACAACTTCTGAGTGTGCTTATTCAGGGTCCTCAGAGGATAAATCCGTTATATATATTATCTGTTATATAAATCCGATAACAGATGCCATGAACCCATACTGGGAAAAAATGAAATCAAAGCACAAGAGAATGGATGGATGGATTGATGGATGGATGGATGGATGGAAGGATGGATGGATGGATGGATGGATGGAAGGTTGGATGGATGGATGGCATTCCAGGCAACCCTGTGGTTGCCTTAAAAGATAATCCACCTATGATCAGAGGGCAACATTTACTTCATTGACAAGCCTGCCAGATAAAATTCCACTCCCTTATAGAGTAAGTAATCTGCATTCTCAATTACAGAAACAGACTGGACTTTATGAAGTCCATTTCTCATCTGTAATGGGAGGCCCTTTTCTAGTCTGGAGTGAGTGGTTAATGCCTTGACTTTATTACTATCATAGTCTCCCCACTGTTTCCCTCTCTCTACCTCCCTCTGTGTGGTTTGTGTGTTATGCCTTTTCACAGCTGTGTCCCCTCGTCTCTGTTTTCTTGTTTAGTGTGGCCTCGTGTCTCAGTGTTATTTGTCTTTTGGTTATTTTCTGTTTTATTTTGAAGGTTATTTTTGTGGTGTCTTGTTCTAATTTTGCTTTTTTTCATCCTTTGTCATTGTGTTGCACAATCTAACTGTCTTCACCTTTTTGTTGATTGTCTTACCTGTCTTCAGCTCCCTGCTCTGGTTCATCTTGTGATCAGTTCCCAATGCATTTATGGTCCTTTCTTCCTCAGTTTCTTTGTCAGATTGTTTGCTGTTCATGGTCATGTGCCCACCTGCTTTCCTAGATCACATCCTGCTTTATCCTGCTATTTCTGTCCTTTAGTTTCTTGAGTTTGTGTGAGCTTCCTCGTGTGTGATTTCCAAGTCATCCTGCTAGTTTTGTGCAGAACCTTTGTTCTTACTTTTTTAGTCAATAAAACTTTTTGGGATCTTGAAATTCTGCATCTTGCATCTGGGTCCACTCCTCCCTACAGCCTGACACTTTCAAAGTGTTTACCACATTAAAAGCTGCTGGTCAGTTTTCACTGAGGTTGCCTGAGTGACAAGTCCCACAATTTAATTGGTTCATGGAAAAGGAACAACAGTCACAAGAAAATAAATGAGAAAGATATAAAGGTTACACTGGTGACCTGTCCAGGGTGGAGCCTGTTCTTCACCTTGTGATAGCTGGGATAGGCTCCAGCCCCCCTGCAACTGTGCATGGGATAAGTGGAAGATGGATGGATGGATGGATGGATGGAACAAACTTGTGATTTGTGATAGCTCACATCCAAGCGTAATCTGGGGAAAAATACTCTCCTGAATTCTGTCCTGAATACTTCTTAGCTCTAAAGATGTTAATCAACAGCCAACAGATGAAGCTAGGGTGAGGGTGGGGAATCATATTTTATGGCTGCAGCGTTAAGTTAAACATAACTGCTGTGTTATGATCACTCAGAGGGAAAGAAAGATGTGCAGTACAATAAACTCCTGAAAAATAGTGAGGGAGGTATCTTGAGTTCCCACAGATTTTTCACTAGGTGCTTATTTGACAAAAATAAAACTAAAACTTAATAAAACAAAAGCTTTTGTAGCAAAATTGCTAAGGTTGAAACTGAAGCATGATTATCACTGCTGTGAGTGAGAGTAAGAGTGAAGAAAAAGTTAAAATGGTGACTGTAAATAAATAAAAAACATCTCTGCCTGTAATTACCTTCAACAATAACCTTGGCAGATGGGCTCATGTCTGATAAATAGGAAAAGTGCTAAAGAAAAAAGTCTCTGAGAAAGGAGGTTAGAAGTGCTAGAATGTGTCTGTCTTTTTTCCTCTGGCACATGTGTGCATACAGTTGCTGTATGAGCGAGCAGCAGGAGAACAAATAATGGCAGCCAGAGCTTCCATGCAGAGCAGTACTCAGTGTCCAAAGACCTGCTGGGTGCTCATTGTGCCGGTTCCAAATCTAGATGGCAAAGCTGCTAATTAAAAACAATATCAGCTGAAATCAGAGTATCACTTCTGTGAGTAAGGCAGATGTCAGGTGTGCAAGCTGAGATATTTTTCAATTTAAAAATTAACTAAATTTCAAAAATTAAAAAAACAAAATAAAAAAGAAAGCCGTACACACCAAATATCCAAATATTCTGTCAAAGAAAATACATGTCCAATTAGTTATATAGGAGCTTCATTTTTAATACATGGGGCTGTGTTTAAATCTTGCTCTTGTCAAATAAGTAGTAAAATATGGGTGTTAATATAAAATGCCAGACTTCATATCTGGAGTAGCTGCAAGCACACTGTAATCCAATAGAAGTGTCTAAAAGCAATAAATAATTTAGTGTTTGTTGTTCTAGGTTTTGATGGCAGTGTCTGGATAAGGAAAAGCAGGAAGCAGCTCACAGATGTATCAGCTCCAGCCTGACAAATTTAGAGTGATTTGGTCCACAGACTGCAACGAGCCTCAGTCACAGTTTCAATAAGTTATCTGCTCTAACCAGTCCTTGGTTTGGCTCTAATGTCACTGCATTACCAGCATGAATGCTGGTGTACTCTCTGTGATTGATACCTGCATCTTCAGGCAGATGTCAGTGATTTGCTTTGATTGACAGTTTGAAATGACTTTCTTTACTCACCCAAAGTGCTTTCTGTCTGCTTCCACCTGAGAATATTGAATCAGTCTTTCCTGCAGCAGTCCTTTTCCACTCCAAGCACACATACAAACACACACGATCTGTGATGTAAAGAATGTCTTCCTCTATGACTTCAAACTCCGTTCTGGCCTTCAGACTGTCATTGACCCAAGACTGATAGAACCCTCTCAATAGAATATCTGCAGTGTGGGAGGATTCAATTTCTATAAGCCAGCCACGATTCATTCATTTTGAATAAACAAGGTCTCGAGGACATGATTGCATTAACTTATTGTGCTGAATTATTCCTTCAATTTTCTCTGCGTAGATGCAGAAAGCAATGTCATGTGGTTTATATAATTTACAGTCACATTTCACTCTGCAGCAGCA
The DNA here is from genome assembly GCF_007364275.1 of Archocentrus centrarchus. Taxonomy (NCBI): domain Eukaryota; kingdom Metazoa; phylum Chordata; class Actinopteri; order Cichliformes; family Cichlidae; genus Archocentrus; species Archocentrus centrarchus. Next base: position 6,906,488 of record NC_044365.1, on the reverse strand, counting down.
CCTTGGCAGCACACGTCAGTGTTGTGGCATCTCATCCACGGTTATGCGAGTGAAGAACACAGATAATACTTAAATAAAGCATTGCTGGAAGTGTAATTTTGGGGCCCCGAACGTAAAAGTGCAGCCGCTTCATCATCTCAAGCACTCTGTGGAAAATTGCCTAAATGTTAATCCAACTGTTGTACAAGCTTGTGACAGCTCCACTATCCATGTCCACACCAAGAACAATCCAGTTCTTTTTATTCTCTCTCTGTATCTGCACACAGTGATCCCATTTCTCATTGTTACATTACAGTTTAAGACAAACACATCAAAAAAAGAAAAAGAAAATAAATCTGACATTGGAAGTAATTCAAACGAAAGCCCAGCGGATGACTATAGATTAAAGTGGCTATTTAAATTAGGTGTAAGGAGTTAGTGTGGAATGAATGTGAAGTCTCAGGTGATGAGGCAGATCCACAGGATGACGCAGGTTTTAAATGAGCTCATTCCTGTGGGCTGGAATTAAAAATAGACATATAGACTGATGGAATTTTAAAAAGAGATACTTTAAGGTAAGTTTGACCCGCAGGGATAAGATTTGTTTATTTTAAATATAAGTTTCATTAAGGAATATCTTTGATTTTGACATTACAAAAATGAAAGGCCTTGTGGTATTTTCAGCTGGATCTGCAGCCCTGTGCAGCTCATATTTAGTTTGGGCTCATTGTTTGGAATTTTATGCCCATTTAAACCATATTTTTCATTCCTAAGGTCAGACATAAGAAAGCAAACTCACAACATGGAAAGTAGTTTAAAGAAAGAACTAAACCCCAGAATTTTGTTCAAATAAAAGCCTAGTTTTGATGCAGCTGAGGTATACTGAGGCCTCATGCAAATGTGAGAGCCAAGCAATATATTTTTGAGCCCTGGCTCAGCCCTCTGCCAAAGTTTTGGCAGGGAACAAAGTTTGTTTTTCATGCACTTTGCTGCTTTGGTTTTTATGTATTTATTAATTTTACATGTTTCTGTAATATAGTGAAGAACAATCATTTCTTTTTTCTTTCAGCTGCTCCTTCTGGGGCTCGCCAGAGCAGACCACCTGCCTCCATCTCACCCTTTCCTTAGGATCCTCCTCGGCCACACCGACCCTCAGCATGTTCTCCTTCACTATATTCACCATTCTGGTACATGGACTGGTTCTTATACAGCACCTTTCTACTCGAGCACTCAAAGCCCTTCATTCAGCAACATTCATACATTCATACAAGCACTTTTTTTCTGCACTTCTCCATCTAAATGCTTTCTATCTAACATTTGTGCACACATTCACACTCTGATGAGCGCACTGGGAGCAACTTGGGGTTCAGTATCTTGCCCAAGGATACTTTTGGTATGCAGACTGCAGCACCCAGGGATTGAACCACCAGTCTTCCAATAAGTAGATAACCTGCTCTAGCGTCTGACCCACAGCCATCTTCGCTGAAGTCTTCTTCTTTTCCTCCTGTCTGGCAGCTCCATAGTCAACATCTTTTGTCAAATATATCCACCATCCCTCCTCTGCACAAGTCCAAACCATCTCAGCTGTGCCCATTTTGTCTCCAAACCGCTTAACCTGAGCTGTTCTCTGATGCGCTCACTCTAATCTTGTCCATTCTGGTCTCTCCCAATGAAAATCTTATCATCTTCAACACTATCACCTCCAGCTCAGATGCCTGTCTTTTTGTTATTGCCATTGTCTCCAAACCATAGCAGGTCTTACTGCCATCTTGTAAACCTTCCCTTTCACTCTTGCTGTTATCCTTCTGTCACCAGCACTCATCTCCAGCCACTCCACCCTGCCTTCACTCCGTTCTTCACCACTCTGGTGCAGTGTCCATTGATTTGAATGACTGACAGCAGGTATTTCAAATCATCTACTTTCACTACCTCTGCTCTGTTCAGTTTCACTACTGCACCTCTCTCCTTCTACACACATGTATACTCTCTTGCTTCTACTGACTTTGATTCCTCTTCTCTCTAGTGCATACCTCCACCACTGCACCTGCTTCCTACTCTCACTACAGATCACAATGTGTTGTGCAGACAGAGTCTGAGGAGACTCCTACCAGGCCTCATCTGTCATTCTGTCCATCACCGTTGCAAACGAGCAGGGGCTCAGAGCTCATCCCTCCACCTCGAACCCATCTATCTACTGCACACCTCACGACTGTCTCGCTGTTCTCGTACATGACATGGTACACAACTTCACACACTTCTCTGCCACTCCTGACGTCCTTATGCAGTAGCACAGTTCTTCTGTTGGCACCCTGTCATATACTTTTTTTTTTTAGTTTAGTTTTTCTCTTGCATTTAGCAACATTCAATATGAAGCTTGATTTTAAAAACAACAAACATGTGTCACCACTTGAGTCAAAAACACACCCTCGTGACTGTGTTATTGCTGTGATATTGGATACAATGCTGTGTCACTACTATTGCACTATAATGCTGCTGGCACCTTATAGAGTCGTACTTCAAATTAGGTAATGAGTCATTGTAAAAGAAGGATGAAAAATTACCTTTATTTACTTACACTTATAAATGCTGCTGCCTACAATCTGCAAGCATCAGTAAAACATCGTTCAATATGTATTATTTTATATTGTCAAATATATCATTTTCGTAAGCTTTTTTTTTGAAAAATCATATAATTTTGAGGCACCCCTAAAATACACACTACAAGACTACGAGTTACAACACACTGCAGAGCAAATCTCATACGGAGCATTCCAAACTAATAACCTGATTAACCCTTTGGAGTCAACAGACACACCAGTGACAATGTCCTGAGATTTGTTTGGAGTGTATAGTTAGTGTGTTTACAGTGTTGTGTGGTCATGGACAAAAGCAGACTCTCCATGTGTCCAACAGGATGAATGACACACCTGGAAGTGTCAGGCCGGTGATGCGCCCCTCTGTCTTGTGTGGCATCTTATTGTGACACCTGAATGTTGTGTAAATAGTTGTACAGAAACACCTGCAGCATTGCTTGCATTTTAATGCAAATATAGAACTTTTTTGTTTGCTAAATTTGTAGATATGTTTTTGATTGAAAAATACAACTTATGTTTATATTTTAGGTTTTAAAACTGGCTCAATAAATATGTTTGTGGGTTTTACAGTTTAAAAAAAAAATCACCCCAGAGTCCAGAGGGTTAAAGAGACACACTTAAATAAAGAGTCAGTCTGCAGCATCATTGGATTCAGGCAAACATATAGTAACAAATCATCATCCTGATAAAGAACTGCTTACATCATGCACATTCAATATAAGAAAGCAAACAAGAAGAAAGCCTCTGTGACAAATGTAAAGAATTGAAGTCAGACACTGAGCAAAAAAAAGCATTTTAAAGTTCATGTCATCATTCATTACATTTACATTCATTACTAAGACATGCCATCCAGCAACACTATTAAGAAGAATGAAACCATTTTTAATACCAAGAACAGTATTTATCTACTAATCGTAGTCTTGAAAAGCGCCACAACAATAGAGAGCAAAGGGCTAATTTTCAAAACCTAAAGCGTCTTAGCCCACCAGCTAGCACACAATGGATTATCAGTAATAGATAAAACAAACTGTGGTGCCGCTGGACACTATATGAGAAAAGGACACTTAATAACCTCACAGCGGTTCTGGGAAATAAAATCCATCAGAACTTTTAAAACACCAGCTGCTATCGCCAGCTGTCATTGGGGGCCACTAAAATGAGACATGGCTATAGTGCAGCTTTAAAATAAACAGTCTGACATTTTGGGAAATGTGCATTGATTTCCATCTTACCCAGAGTCAGATGAGAGGATCAATATGATTTTCATCTCTGCACATCCTCTACAGAGATGCCTACGCATGGAATGAGGAAGGAAATTGTCCCTTTTTTCTTCTTTTTGCATCTTTTATCTTTTATCAGGTGCCGTTAGGCAACACCAGCTAATTTATCGACAGCATAGCATTTGCATATGTAGTTGATATTGTTAGGATTATTGCAACAAGTCTTTTAAACTAACTGACATAATATGTTTCTTATTGGTTGTTTAAATAATCCTGAAGACTACTTTCCTATCTGGTAGACATAAACAGGGCAAAATTATGTGTGAGCACTGGCATAAACAAATGTCATTCTTACATTTTTCATATGACAGTTTTATTTGACAATGCCAAAAGTTAATGTTTGGTTGAGTTTCCCAGCAATAAGGCTAGGTTTAGAGAAACACAGCTAAAGTTCAGAAACTGTTACGTCAGATAAGTGAAAGATGGATGTCTTGGATTAAAAAAAGAAAAAGAAAAGAACTTTAAAATTTAAAATAACATTTGATACATTCATCATTCTGATTTGCTAAAACTCTGATTTTACTGGCTAAAATCTTGAATAATAATGACCTTCACTGATTTCACCATCATTTCAAGTACTTATCTGATCCCAGAACAGATCTGACTAGCCAAGACATGGACTCCACACAGTTCTGAAGGAGCCCTTTGGAAAGTGAACATTTGTGCTGTTGTGGCCGGATATCACAGTTATCTGTGACTGATAATATGATTTTGGCTCACTGGTATAAGTTGAAAATATTTCTTGTTTAAATATTCCCATGATTTTTCCAACCGCTCGAGGTATGTGGCTGTCCACCCTGAGTTTGAGGATTCTGCCAGTTAAAAAGTAGTTGGCACCCTTCCTCTGAAGTCTTGGTCAAGGTGGAATCATCTGAATTTCTTTCTGAATGTATTCTGTTTTGGTTCTACTGACTTTTATTTCTCTTCTTTCCAGAGCATTCCTCCACCTCTCCAGGCTCTCCTTCACCTGCTCCCTACTCTCAGTACAGACCTTTTGCAAACATCACAGTACTGCTTACTGTGTGTCACCTGTCTTCTCTCTTTTAAGGTATGGCTCATTAGCTGTAGTTACTACAGTTCTGCACATCACCCATGTTCCTGAAAATCGATACCAGTACACTTCTTTATTCCTCAGGCATCATCTCTTCTCCCAGGTGGACTTTTTGACATGAAAGATAGTCTGGTCAAAAAGTCCAATGCCCTCTCTCCATACCTGTATGTCATCAGGACCAACTGCCTTTCCACTCTTCATCTTCATCATAGCTGCACTCACCTCCTTCTTCCATCTCTATCTCTCTGCCCAGCCAATCAATACAAGCCCTTTTCTCATTCCTTAGTGTCCAGCCTCAAATACAACTCACTATATGCCTTTTTTTGTCAATTCTTTCATTGCCACACACCTAGACTCCACAAACTCCTGTCTACTTTCTCCATCTCCCTAACTATCCCACGTTTTCCTTTCCTAACCTCTTTCTTTGAACATTTTCCTATACTTCCTCATTCCACCACTAAGTCTCCTTGTCATCTTTCCTCTGTCCAGAGAATACACCAAATATCTTCTTGTCAGTTTCCTTCAGCACTACAGCTGTATTATCCCAGTCATCTGGTAACTCTTCCCTATCACCAAGAGCCTGTCTCAAGTCCTTCCTGATCGGTCTTCCTTCTTTAACTTCACCCACTTAATCTTTGCCTCGGCCTTCATCTGCTTCCTATTCTTGATGCCCAAAGTCATCCAACCATCCAGTGCTGCCTAGCTACTTTTCTGGCATGACCTTGCAGTCGCCTATCTCGTTCAGATTGCACTTTCTGCATAAGATTTGGTCCACCTGTGTGCACCTTCCTCCACTCTTGTTCCTCCCTCTTCTTAAAGTACGTGCTCACAACAGCCATTTCCATCATTTTCACAAAATCCATCACCAACTATCCTTCCTCATTTCTCCTTAACACCATACCTACCCAGCATCTCCTTGTCACCTCTTTTCCCTTCACCTACGTGCCCATTGAAGTCTGCTCCAATCACCACTCTCTTCTCCCTGGGGAAGCTCTCTACCACTTCATCCAACTTACTCCAGAATCCCTGCTTCTCTTCTGACATCCAACCTGTGGGGCATTTGCACTGGCAACATTCAAAATCACCCATTCAATTTCCAGTTTCGAACTCATGACACTCTCTTCACTCCACAATATTCTCACATACTCTTCCTTCAAGATTACGCCTGTGCCATCTTACTTCTATTCTACACCATGGTAGAACAGCTGGAATCCACTTCCAATGCTCCTGGCCTTGCTTCCCTTCCAGCAGGTGGCCTACACACAATATATCTACCTCCTTTCTCTCCATCATATCAGCCAACTTTCTCCTTTTATGAGTCAACATGCCATGTGAATAAAGGCTTTAATCAAAGTTAATCAAAGCAAAGAGAAGTTCTTGACATTTTAACTTACAAGAACCCCAAACAAAAACAATTTGAATCCATAAAGCACTTCTTAAAAAAAAAAAATTAATAAAAAAAAAAAACTGAGGAAATCATTAGTCTAGCTCAATAAAATACCCATGCTGGATGGAAACAGAGTGCTGCCCTGCCTGAGTTATGCCGCTACACAATCACTGTAATTGTTTGGTGGCAGCCCCAATCGATAAAAGGATTATTGGCACCGACAACACATGAGTACATATCAGTCTGTGATCAGTGTCATAACTGTTCTAGTGCAACAATACATTGCATTTAATATCGTCGGACTGCTATCCAGCCAGTGGAGGCCTAAAGCAATTAAAGGCAGAATCAATGCCCTGAGTCAAAACACTGTGACAGCTCTATTATCCCTGGATATAGGAGGCCTAGTCGAGTCCCATTTCTCCACTTCTCTCTCTTCCTGTTGCATGGTGCACAAACACACCCACACAGACATTTTCTCTCACATCCGTCTTTTAACTATCTGCAGTGGAGTGGATACAGTACCGCACTATCACACATAATACACCGACCTTTCCCATATTCAGCCATTTTACTCCTTTTTTTCCAACATTCCTTCAGTCTGAAATAATCCCTTCTAGTATTTTCTTACTCTTTCCATCATTTCCTGCCTCTCCTTGTTCTGTCTCCCTGTCTGTCAGCAGCAGTCTTCTGCTGCTGAAATTCACCCCATCAATGTCAGCCGCACATCAGGACTGACAGTGCTTTCATCTAATCACACTCTTTAATGTTCTCAGGCTCTTTTAATCCTCCAAGGTATCACAGGTAAAATGATTTTTGGCTGCATTTGTTCTTTTTGACACATAATACTTTGCTTCATTGACCAGTGTAGCTACAGTGAGATTAAAATGATCCCAAATAAATCTTTCAAAATTGCATTCTCCCTCTTTTTTTTTTTTTTGGAGTATAACACTTGCGGCTATGATACACTAAGCCAACCAACCAAAGAACTAACCACTATTTAGGACATTCAGGTCATTCTTTCTGGGAATCTGGGGGTTTGGCACAGTCTACTTTCTGCAGTTAAAATAGTCTCATTTTCAAGCCAATTATCACATTTTCTGACTAAATATTTTCCTCCAAGATGCTGTTTTTTTAGCAGCAGGGTACGGGTTGTTGAAAACAATATGAGAACACCTTTTTTTTGAGGGCCCATCATTTCCTTCTAATTTCCTTAGAGGTTTTGTGTAATCTGGTACTAATACAGGAAATTAAGTTTCAAGTTTCAGTTCCATGTGTTGAATTTATAAGCAGTTGTTCCAGTGCTGCTCATAAATTCAGGTGAATTTTCTTTGAATGTCATCCACAGCTAATCAAAAGCATTGACCGGTCAACAGTACATAACTATGATACACACACACACCACAAACACACACATCGATCCATCCACTTTCTTGGAGTTATCCAGCTCACGGGGCTAACAGAGAGACAGACAGAACCACCAATTAACTTAATCCCATGCATGTCTTGGGTCTGTGGGAGGAAGCTGGAGCACTCAGAGAGCACACGTGCAGACATGCAGAGAACATGCAAACTCCACACAGAAAGGACAGAGGTGGATTCGAACCCAGAACCCTTGTTCTGTGAGAAGCGACTGTACTAACCAATGTACCTGCTCACTTAAAAATTTAAGTACTTTTTTTTAAAAAATAGTATAGCATCAAGTCAGTTAAACTTCTGGGATATTGATCTTGTCAGTTAAGTAGCAGAGGGGGTTATTAATCAGTTTCAGCTGCTCTGATGTTAATGAAATTAACAACAGGTGGGCAACAATGAGACAGCCTCCAAAACAGAAATGGCTTTATAGGTGGAGGAGACTGAAACATGAGCAAACATGAAGAGCAATACAATATATAAGGCAAAAACTGAGTCTTGAAAGATAGTATTTGGTATGACCACCTTTGTGGTCAATTTTTCATATCATTGCTTTAAGCAGTTTTCAGGAATAGTTCTCCAGGCTTTGTGACGGATGTTCAAATGTTCTTCTTTGGATGTTGCCTACCTTTTGCTCTGTTCTCAAGATGTTGAGGTCCAGGCTTTGAGGATCCCAATCCGTGTCCTATAGTAATCGATTGTGTCTTTTTCTTTCCGGGTATGTTTTCTAGATGCATGACCTGCATGGTTAATCAAAATATGATGGTACTTTTCTGCATTCATAAGTCAATCAATTGTGACAATTTCCCACCACCACTGGCTACAACACAGCTTCATCCCACGATAAAGCCTCATCTGAGTTTTAAAGATGGCTGTAGATACTCACTGTTGTACCTCTCTCCTGACCTCCTCAATACATATCAATAATGATTTGAACCAAAAATTTCTAATTTGGATTCATCACTGCATAATGTCACTGATTATTGGTCCAGTTCTTGTGTAATTTGGCACAACTTAGCCGTCCCATTTCCCTTCCTCAAGAATGGCTTCTTGCCATCCTTCCATTGAGACCATTTCTGATGGGGTTTCGGCAAACAGCAGATGGATCAGCTGAAGTGCCAGACATATCCCTCAGGTCCCGTGTCAGGCCTTTGCTGGATTTGTTCCCTATTTCTTAAGGAGATGAGTTTCAGATACTTCTTCTTTTGTCCTCTACTTGTTCAGTTTCCTCAAATTTTGTGTGTGATCTTTGGCATTTTTCATGGAGTCATCTAAAGAAATGGGACTAAATTGTGTTTTTGTGACAGGCTGCTAGTAACAAAGTGTCTTAAGACACAATTCAAAATTAGTTATTGGCTCTCAAGTTTTCTGTTAGGCGTAGACACAAAACTGGTTCATCCTTTGAGTTGGGTGCATTTTTTTATGGTTGAATGATTCATCGGTCAGTGTTAACAAACCTGTTCAGCAGTTTAATCAAAACAAAACAAAAAAACCCTCCAGTGAAAAATTTTCAGGATCAATGAGTACTGAAAATGACCGAAAAAGCAGTAAAAGAAAAAACTTTACGCTCAGAAAACCTGGATATCTACTGACCACAAAGACCACTTTAAAAAAAATAAAATTAAATAGTAAAAGTAACTGTAAAGATAGTCTGGCTGCTTGGAAGAAAAAAAGGATTAAATTGTATTTGAAGGCACATGTACCGCTCTCCATATAAATCTTGCATGAAAACACCAGAACAGTCGTCCCTTGCTATATCGCGGTTCACTTATTGTGACTTCACCGTATCCTGGATTTTTTCACTGTATGTATTTCACTGTATGAAAGCTCACACATGTTTTTGGGAGAAAAAAGTTTTTAGTTTGCTTTTAAAGAAAAACAGACCAGCTCTAGACCTATAAGGTGTCTACTAGGTAGTCACTGAGCAATATAGTGTATATGAAATCACTATTATACATATACATGTAAAAGAATTAAGAAGAATAGAGTTACACTAGGCAGCACGGTGTCCTCAGTTTGAATCCACCTTGGCCCGGGCATTTCTGTGTGCAATATGCATGTTCTCCCTGTGTCTGTGTGGCTTCTCTCTTGGTGCTCCAGCTTCCTCCCACAGTCCAAAGAAATGCAGTTAGTGGGCTTAGGTTAATTAGTGGTTCTAGATTGCCCATAGGTGTGACTATGAGAGTGAATGGTCGTCTGTCTCTCTGTGTTGGCCAGCTATGGCAGCTGGGATGGACTCCAGTCCCCCCGCGATCCTGATTTGGATAAGTGGAAGAAGACAGACAGATGCATCTACACTAGCTTGTTTAATTAATTCTAAAAAGCATTTTTATTTATTCAGTATAAGTAAATGTTTCTCTGGCATAAAGAGTTTTATTACATCATTAATTCTCTTTAGTTAGCCCCTGTGATGATCAGACTGTTTTCCCAACAAAATGGCAATAAACTTTCACATTGTGTTCCATTTTTGTTAAATATTTAATTCTTCAGACTTCTAAGTTAAAGTCGATTATCATTTTGTGAGCATTATATGGCGATTTTTTTTTTATTTAATTGTTATTATGATCATTTTATTTTATTTTCCTAATAAAGACATTGCAGCTGAATTGTGCTGGAGATGGAGACCAACAGAGAATCGTGAAATAAAATGAATATAATAATAATAATAAAATGAAATATAAATGTGAAACCTCAGAAAAAATCATTAAAAAATGTTTTTTTGGTTCAGTACCACTGGCATATGCTGAATAGTATATGTGTTGGTGGTACATTAGCACATAACAGCTGTCAGAGTTTTACATCAATCAGGGAGCAGAGCCGCGGATCTGTGATGAACAAAGTAAACTGTGTCCTGTGCCTGACTGTGCTTCTCATGACTGGCAGTACTGTGGCCAAGTTGTTGCACTGTGCATCACTGAGCTGTTTGATCATTTTTAGAAGTCCATAAATTGACTTCTGTTTTGGCCATTAGTGGAGACATAAATCAGATATAAATGTCAATTCCTTCAGCTTTGAAACAGACTTGTAAAGATGTCTGATAAGAGAGTCACTAAAAAGATATTTAATTGGGACATTTTACATGGTCATCCAAGGACTAATGAGTTGCAGTCATTATATTAACAGCTTCACATTCATTTAGAAGAGGTCATATTGTGAAAACCGGGCAGTATATAGTTGGGGATTTAAAGTGCCTTGAGGCAACTGTGTTGATTTGGTGTTTTATAAATAAAATCAAACTGAACTTAAATTGAACTGAACTCTGTGCACAGCCACAGTTGTCCAGAGAGTTGACCTGAGCTGATGTAGCTCATAGCTAAGTGTTGATACATTCATTGTGATATACCTTAAAGCAAAGAGATTAACTATTTGTGAGGTTTGTTGGCCCTGTATGCTGCCAGAAAAGAATACATTCACACATTACTCCTCAGAGAGCAAAGTTATTCTCGTCCTGTACTGGCCCACATCTACTGCTTTCATTTAACCCACATGCAGCATGTAATGATGGTGTTGACATGTGTTCCACTCCTAGTTGTCATATGTTGTCCACATATGGGCCAAAGTTGAGCCAAAAAATGTAATCAAGTAAGGAAGTAAACCAGGCCACTATTGGGACATGGTTAACTTGTGACTGACAAGTCATCACCATAAGTGAGTGATAAAAGTTAACACCACCTTCCACCTCAAATGGAAGTAAAAGTTCGTTTATCAGCATATGTGACATCTTATTAAAATAAATATAATTTCTTAAACAAGAACAATAAATGACAAAATAAAGAAATAGCTTCGGTGCTGGTGAACTATACGAGGTAAGATGAAGAGGACGCTCTCTCTGATGATGGCTGTGGAGAACCCTGCGTAACATGTTGCTCACAGTTTTCCTCTAAAATTTCACCAATCTGTAAATTCTCTGTGCTGAAACGCCAGTCAGACAGCTGCTGCTGATTCAACATGATGGGTTGCCAAAATGACCACTGATGAGGGGTGACTACAGCCAACAGACAATGCCAAACACGCTGCCAAAGCCGAAGGCGGCAATCAGCCACAGATGCTCAACAAAGGCCCAAAAGTGCCTGAATATCGTGTAGAGATGGTCAGATTTGACATGCTAAGTCTGCAGTTATTTTCCTGAGTCTATAATATATATTGTCATATCTATTTTATGAGGTACCTAATGTTAATGTTAATGTTAATGTTACCTAAAACCCCCTTCTTATCCCTCTGCAAGTTCTACACTATTTATTCATTTAAATGAATCCAGTAGCACTTCACCCACTGTGAAACAATATGCATGAATTCATGCTTCTCAATGGGAAAATAGCATCTCAAATATGTGAACAAGTGTATCAAATGTAAAATTTTGAATAGCAGGCACATATCTCCATCTTGCCTCACCTATGCTGCTTTGTCTCAGCAGTCCATCAACACAGTAAGGCGTCAGAGCTGTTGGTAAGCCTAATGCTTGCAGACAGACAGGGTTGACTGATGAGGATGCTGCCTGAGGAAGCCATACTTAATGCAGAGTTCCTACATGTTTTTTGTCACTCAGCTGTCACTAGGTTGCTCTAATGAAGTGTATCAGGTCCTGCAGCCTGCGAGCATCACCACACATGAGTGTTGTAGCTTAAAAAGCATCTCTAATGAAAAATGCAGTCATGCCCTACTTGACATTCAAAACATTCCACCCTGCCACATTGATAATATGATGGTCTGCAGTGGTCCTTCTTCAAGAGACACCTAGCACTCTAACACAAGTGACAAATATAGAGTGATGCTGAATGTTTACTGATGTGTACTCTAAGAACCATTTTGTTTAGTTCTTAGGCCATTCTAAGCATGAAGAAGATGAAACAATTTAATTATAATGTCAAGATAACATGCAAAAATTGTATAAGGAAATTTTTTAAGACAAATTAAAAACTGACAGTTCTTCCTTCTTTTGAATAACGTTTGAAAGGTTTAGTTTTATCCTTTAGCAGAGAATGAAAAGTCATGTGGAGAGGCTCAGTTGATATAGCGGCTCCAGGGATGACAGCGTTCACAGCTTTGGTCCACACTGAAATATCTTGAAATGTGAAATTTGGAACAGTCATTCCTGTAATCTTAAGGCTGTATTTAAATTATTGTTACTGAACAGTATTTTTAAAATGAATAAATAAAAAAACCTTGCTGGAAACCAGGTGTTTTTAGTTTTTAAATACATTTGATTGACTTTCTTTTCTTTGGGTTTGATTGTGAAGTGTTTGTAATTAGACAGCAACATCATTTAAATACATTTTTGATGGGTGGGAAGGGTCTTGTTTTGTTCATTGCAATATTTACCACAGAGGAGCTCTTTTTCTAATGCTGCCTCCTCCTCTGTCAAACTGTGGATTCCACACACACCTGAAAAACGGTTGATTTACGCAAAAATCTTTGCCTGGTTTTGATTTGAGGCCAATTTGTTATTTTTAAATTATTTAGAATCCAAACAAAATCGGGTCATTTATCAAATTTCAGTTCTGATATCTTCTATTTTTGTGACAATATGGGAAATGAAGATGGTAACCATGGCAAATGTTAGCATTGCCATTGTGAGAAAATCTAGATAGAGTGCTATGCCAAAACTACTCACTCACCCATCCAAATAATTGAATTCAGTCTGCACCTACTGTAGGCATGCAGACTGCTTTTACAAACATTTATGAAAAAATGGGCCACTCTCACGAGATCAGTGAATTCCAGCGTGGTACCGTGACTGGATGCCACCTGTCCAGCAAATCCAGTCATGAAATTTCCTCACTACTAAATATTACACAGTCAGCTGTTAGTGACATTTTAACAATGTGGAACCAATTGGGAACAACAGTAACTCAAGCCATGAAGTGGTAGGCCATGTAAAATGACAGAGAGAGTGGGGACAGGGGTTGCTGAGGTGCACAGTGTGCAGAAGTCACCAACTTTCTGGAGAGTCAATCACTACAGACCCCCAAACATCATGTGGCCTTCTGATTAAGAACAGCACATAGAAAGATTCATGGAATGTGTTTCCATGGCTGGGCAGATACCAAGCCTTACAGCACCAAGCACAATGCAAAGCATTGGATGCAGTGGAGTACAGCATGCTGCCACTGGACTCTTGAGCAGTGGAAACGTGTTCTCTGGCGTGAGGTCCATAAAGACATGGATGAGTGAATCTGGTGTGGAAGAACTTGACTGGCCTGCACAGAGTTCGGACCTCAACCCAATGGACCACCTCTGGGTTGACCTTTGGGTGGAGACTGCGAGCTAGGCCTTCTCATCCAACATCAGTGTATGACCTCACAAATGCGCTTCTGGAAGAATGGTCAAAATATCCCATAAACACACTCCTAAACCTTGGGGTAAAGCTAGCATGGAACTAAAGGAATCACGATTAGAGAGGAGGATTCTGCAACATGAAAGTTGGTAGTTGTTTTGTCCCTGTTCCCAATGGGCCAACTAGCAATCAAAATACATAATATATTAGCCAGTTAAGTTGCTGCAATGACACATGTGCACAGGATAAGCTTGCAGCTCGTTCAGAAACCATAATGTTGTGAAACTACTGTATATGCAACATAAGGGGTGTAACTTATTGAATTTGACTGGTAATTCTAGGCAGTTTTATAATAAAAGATATGGCTCTCTCCTCGTTCGTTTAGGTGGTGCTTTAGGTGGGATTTTGTTCTCAGTCCTGGTGGAAGTCTGTCAAATCCACATCACAGACATCCAGTACCAGTCAAAAGTTTGGACATACTCATTTTTGAGTGGTACTGGCTGCTGATGCTTTGACAGTGGTGTGATGTACTGGACTTGGAAATATTGGACACAAAGTGCAAACTCTGATCTTCTTGAAAGAGTGACAAAGCTTGCATGAAGAGGCAGACTGAGGCGGCAGCACAGTAAACACATGGCAACCATGAGATTGCAGTTCATATCCATGTGGGGAGGGTTAGTGTTCAGTTTTGTATTTTGTGAAAAAAATATACTAAAGGGTGCCTATAGTTTCAGAAGCTTGATGTATCTTAGAAATGAAGTCACAATCATTTTGCCCTTACAGTATGTATATATATCTTAAATGGTTAATTTGCCAAGTGTTCATATGTGAGTGATTTTTCCAGTGATTTTGCAGAACAGGGGTTCTGGGAGAAAACTGCTAAAATCTGAATGCTTCTCAGAGCACATTATCTCAGTAATGTATTCCCGTTCAGTTACACCCCTACGATGCACACAGAGGAGAAGAAAACCAGATGATCAATTGAGGCCGACAGTCCCAGGCCCCCCCAGTGGGTTAATCCAGCTGTACTTCTGTTAGTCATTAGAAATGACTCTGCACTATTTATGGTATCTCTAAAGGTTCCACTGAGTCACTGGGGCATATGTGTGGGGGGAGAGACAGCTACTTTGAGGTGGGGTATTCTTAGACAGTCTTGATATGGCTCCACTGTCTCAAACTTGTCAAAGATAATTATGTAGATGTTAGTTTGGATTGGGCAAAACATTTAAATCTATCCAGAAACCTTCAACAGTGGGCTTCCTGCCAAGACTTTGCTTATACTTCTACTCATTGTAATTCAGCTGACATATCCATTTTATTTAGGGTATATAATTTTCCCCTTTTGTTCAAAAAGTATGGGTGGAGTGGGAAGGGTTAAAAGTAATTCTTTCCACTAAATAAGGAACAATAGAGTAGGAGATCTAAAATCTGGCAGTTGGCATGTAATTATCTAAATCTCAGTGAAGGTAGGTGAATAAGGGGAGTCTGAGCCATTAGAGAAATTAATCATGATGGCCAATAAACGTCCACTACATTAGATCTAAGCTCCTCAGGGAAAGCATTATGGGCCATGAGTTCTGTAAGCTGAAACAAATCATCCTCCTCTCTTCCTCTGGCAATAAGCTGCTACCTTTATGATCTAGAGCAAAACTAAAAGCAATACTGTCTTCCTCATATATATATATATATATATATATATATATATATATATATATATATATATATATATATATATATATATATATAGACTTGTGGTCTCATAACCTCAGAATCAAATAATCTCTAGTGCATTTACTTAACCTCTTAACACCCACCAAATCACAGATGGCCTATTTAGGGTTAAGGGTAAAAGACTAGAAAATGTTTCTTAGATATTCATTTTGGAATTATTTGGTTATTTTATTATGTTGAAAGACTTCATTTGAGTACTCCAAATATCTGAAAATTCTACGTATACGTTAACGTCACCCTAACCGTACCCCCAACCTTAACAGTGACCTTATGGATGTGAAGAGGTACATAATTTACTTCATTTTGACATAATTCTCAGATATGATGTATTCAAATGTGAGGTTTACACAGTACATTTATTCATGATTCACCTTAAAACACTAAATGTATGACATATGGCCTGCACAGCTCTGGGGGTATATTGGGTCATTTGTGCATTGGAAGGTCACTGGTTCAATCCTCATGTCAAAGTGTTCTTGGATGAGCTTCTAAATGCCAAATTGCCTCTGATGCATCTTTGTAAGTGTGTGCATGAAATACAAAGTGCTTTTAATTTTCTTGTTTGTTATTATTTAATTGCTTTCACTGACAGTGACATGTATAATGACATGAACCCAATAACAAGGATTTATCTTAAGATATTATATATTAAAGAAAAAAAAGTCCTACATGAGTAGTATTTAAATTGCTTTCTTTTACAGTGCAAGGTCAAATCACTCTGTGTGGAAATTCAGTGATTGTGATTGAACATCTTGTGGTGCTTGAAGTGTCCCATGCTTAATATTATTCTATAAGTAAATTCCAAGTATTCTAGTCTGGTGAGGTACATTTAAACAAGAGCAGTAGAAATAGAAATCAGAGACAAGGCAATCTGCTTGTTGTCCCTCACTTTGTAGTTGATGGTTGGTAGTTGGTGGGCATTTTTTAGCTTCAAATGCAGGTAACCCACTAATGTATTCATCACCCTGCCATGTGTCAAACTCCCACTAGTAATCACTTCATTTGATTTTATCAAACATTTCCACTTGAGAAATGTTTAACCCAGAACCCACCTACACTGTGCTGCTAAGTGATTACAGTTACTGTACTTTGCTTGTTGCCATAACAAGTAACTGAGCTTCATTCATATTCCTTAGCGACTCCCATGATTCCAGCACTCGTGGTTGCTACAGGACTACTGGTCACTGTCTGCGTGGATGACACCAATTGTTTTTAAGGAAAAAAAAATAATAGAAGGTTGTGCTTTCAATTTTGAATTTTGTGACTAATGTAATTTGGGTGTTGGCTCTCACTGCGGTACTGTGTCAACTCCTGTTCCTGCTTATAATGCACAATGGTGCCGCTTAATTTGTGTAGCTTGATTAATTTATTACTTACTTGTACATAACAACTTATTTTCATAATGTAACCAACAACCCTTAGAAGTGTAAGATCCTATCTGCATTCTGACCAGTTTTGAGATATTAAGCATTTAAAATTGTTGCACTCAACAGCAAAAATTACACATGTAATAAGTCTCATTCACACATGATTATGACACACATATTCTAAATATCCAACCATCAATTTTCTTCCACTTATCCAACTCAGGTTCACGGGTGGACCAGTGCCTGTTCCAGCTAAAATAGTGAAAGAGGCCGGGTGCACACTGGACAGGTCACCAGTGTGTCGCAAGGCTAATACAGAAAGAGACAATCATTCACACCCCGGGGCAATTTAGAATCACAAATTAACCTAACCACACTAATTGCAGACATGGGGAGAACATGCAAACACAGAAAGGCCCGGGCCAGATGGTAGATTTTAACCCCGGGCCTTCTTGCTGTGAGGCAACAGTGCCACCACTGTTCCACCATGCTGCTTATATTCTTAATATATTATATCGAATGTTTTGTTTTTGTTTGTTTTTTATAGAAAAAAGTAAAATGCAGATAGAACCTTATAATTCCAAACAGAAAATTAGCTTTTATTATTAGAAGGTTTTGTCTGCAAAATGTGAAAATAGTCGCTGTTTTTTTTAGTAATAAAAAATATTTAACTTATAATTAGTTTTAAACCATAAAATTAGTGATTTCAGCCAAACTCAATGCATTCTGGGACATTTATTACATTCCTTTCGTGACAAACTGTCTTTACACGCATTTCCTTTTTGAAGAACTGGAAGAAGATAATGCTTATCAAAGTAATGTCTTTTTAAAAAATAATTCTAACATTAATGAAAAAAATAATTGTTAAGCCATACAGTAAATTACTAAAAGTTAAAAAAAAAAAAAACATGATTGGCTAACCACCACTTCCCTTCATCTCTTCATGCTGCTTTCTTTGCTGTCTCTTTGTCCGGTGCTTTTTTCATCTTACTTGCTTTTCTGGGGTTTGATATATTTGAAATAACAAGAACAGCTGTCTTGGATTCGTAATGGTGGAGGGGGGGTCAAAGTGCTGTTACAGTAAAGTCAGTGAACAAAGTGTGTGAAGTTTGATGCGTCTAGCTTGAACAGTAAGCATGTATGTATGAATTGGAACATCCTAAATGAGATCATTCTTGAGTTATTGCATTTACAAGATTTTCAGAAAACTTGACCTCTGACCTTTCCCTTTTGGTCAAAGTTGCCAAGATTCAAACAGTCAAGCTAAAGAGAAACAGGTCACTAACACTGCTCCACTGCCAACTCATAGAATGTATTAAAATTTACAGTCATTCTGCAATCAGTAACATTTTATAAGTGAGGTAACTTCAAAAACAACTACTAAATATTGCCAGGTACACTATGTTTGTGTTCTTATGTTAGCACTGACTGCAGATAAACAATACAAAGCTACAGTTGGCTCGCTAGCGTGATAGCTAACAATGCAAATAAATAGCTCACTACAATCTAAACTGATTAAAAGTTCAGGACTTGCCTGTCATTAGTTCATCATCAACTCATTTATGAACTCCTCAATCTTAAAAACATACCTGGCGTCCGATGAAACATTTTCTCGTCTATCACCTCGGGCCCATCCCTCGGCATTGTGCTGCACATAATACAACGGAGCAGCAATCGAGTGATTATTGGCTCAAAAATGTTTAATACAAAGTTAAAGCATGACTTTGAAGAGAGAACCTTTTTGTTTTCTGAATGAAATGGGCAAAGTTGCATATTATTGATAAGTAGTCAGAGAATAAGAAAATTAGGCTAATTTAATTACAGCAAAAATGTCAGATAGAACCTTATACTTCTAAAGGAATGAAATGCTTTAGCAGAAGCACACTTTCTGCAGAACTACCTGCAAATTATATTTATAGTACTCACTCATTGTGTCTTTAGGGAGTTGCTAGCTTAATGTAGCTATTAGCTTTGCTCCTAATCAAAACACCACCAACACATTAGCAGCAACTGTCTCACTGGCCCATTCCTGCTGTTTGTCAAATGTTTAGTTACTCCTCATCCTCCTTTAGCATTACTGGTACTTGAAATGAATGTTCTCTGGTTATAGCTTCGCACCATTGAAAATAACCCCATAGCTTAGCAGGCCCCTGTAATCAGTGTGGGTGAAGGTGGCTTTGCCCTGGTTAGCTGCCCTCCTGTGGATGTTCCCAAGCAGCCAGGAAATCAAGCTGGCTGAGTGACTGAGGAGGAAGCGTAGCCCGAAACAGACGTCTGCAGTACATGTTCATGTTTCAAATTGATTTTCCCCATTCGGCAGCACACCCACCGAGAAAAACAACACTCTGGTTACTCGTGACTTAGAAATGTGAAGCTAGAGACTCCAGCAACCAAAGCTGATTGTATTCTAGGGACCAGAGCAGGCAACACTAAAAGCAATTTGAAAGTGCTGGCTAAGCGTAAATGTCGATTTGGTAAGAACGTAAATTACGTCGGCAGTAATGACACCTGGTTCGATTAATCTGAGGTCACCAAAATTAATATTGAGTCAGCTTGCAAGCACAAATCTATGTCCCTCCACAACACACTGACACCAACGAGTTCTCCTCTGCCTTTGGCTACGAATGTAGTTGGTCTTCAGCCACATATGTGAAACATGATTAGTGTCCTTCCTGGGCACCATATTCATGCATGGGGGTGGGGTGACTGCTTTCATAAACCAGCACTCACTCCTGTGTATTTTTAAGGGAATAACTATAAGTTTATGAGAGTGCATCAGTTTGTTGGAAGACATCATTACAAACTCATTTTCCTTTTTCTGTTAAATAACCTAAACAAATTTTTGACTGTACTTTTAAGTATAAAAACTCAAAGACAATAAATATAACATCTTAAACTGCACCAAAGAGAAAATCAATTAAATGGAGACTACCAAACATTATGGATCTCTCGTCTAAGTCTCTGTTACTAATGATTTAACAATTGATCAGCATTGATTTATTCTACCTCGCAGAGACCGGGTTACAGCAGGATGAATATGTTAGTTTAAATGTATCAATACTGAGTCATACTGTCAGAAGCACAGGCCAAGGAGGTGTGGCAGCAATCTTTCACTCCAGCTCATTAATCAAACAAAGACTCAGAGTTTTATTCCATTTGAAAGTCGGACTCTTATTCTTGTCCACCCTGGAAAACTCAAAAAATGATTTTATTTATTGGTATTTATCATCCACTTGGCCCTTATTCAGAGATTCTAGCTCAATTCTCAGACTTTTTTTCTGGTTAAATGCTCAGTTCACTATAAAATTATTATAGTGGGTGATTCATGTAGATGCTGAGACTGACAGCCTCAACACTGCATTTAATCTATTATTAGACTCAACAGGCTTCTCTCAAAATGTGAATGAGCCCACCCACACTCTGGCTCCTGTCCTGACATATGGCATAGAAACTGAACTGATCATTTCTTAATAATGTTTAAATTTACAATAACAGGCTACATAGCAGTGGGAAATAAATCCCATTATGGTAGATGTCTTTCTGAAAGTGCTATAACTAAGTTTAAGGAAGTGATTCCTCCTCTGTTATCTTCTTTTATGCCATGTACCAACAATGCAGAACAGCTACTTAAGTCTTACTCCCTCAGAGGTTGATTATTTTGTTAATAGTGTTAAATCCTCACTGTGTATGGCTCTGGTTGAGGTGGCTCCTCTAAAAAGAGAAATCTCAAATCAGAAGTGCTTGACTCCCTGGTATAACTTTCAAATGCACAGTGGAAAACCAGTAAGATGGAGATGAAACTGTGCTTCACTACTCAAAAGACCTTGTACTTGGCTTGGAAAAAAAAAAAAAAAAACTCCATAATCTTAGGGCATCTTATTATATATCACTGAGAGAAGACAACAAGAATAACCCCAGATTTCTGTTCAGCACTGCAGCCATGCTGACAAGGAGTCAGAGCTCTATTGAACCAAGTCTTCAACTAACTTTAACTAGTAATAGCTTCGTGAATTTCTTCACAATAAAATGTTTAATTATTAGCAAAGACAATATTATATTGTAATTATATTGTATCATTATATTCTAATTACTTAAACTGTCAGGCCTTTGTGTCTTTAACATGTGCAAGTAATTTCTTGCTTCTAAACTGAAATAAAACTGGCCCAGAAAATCTTAGAAACATGGTGTTTAACCACATAGTTACTCTGCGTGTTATTACCTTGGCTTCCAGTGACACTGTGAGGAATCTTGGAGTCATTTGACCAGAATATGTCCTTCAATGTGCATATTAAATAAAGATGTAGGACTGCTTTCTTGCATTTGTATGATATCTCTGAAATTAGAAACATCCTGTCTTAGAGTGATGCTGAAAAACTAGTTCATGCATTTATTACTTCTAGGCTGGACTTCTGAAATTCGTTGTTATTATGGTGTTCTAAACATTCCTTAAAAAGCCTTCAGCTGATCCAGAAACTGCAATGAGAGGACTGACAGGGACCAGACAGAGAGAGACCATATTTATCCCATATTAGCTCCCTGTTAAATCAAGAATTGAATTTAAAATCCTTCTCCTCGCATACAAAGTCTGAAATAATCAGGCCCTATCATATCTTAAAGACTTCATAGTACCATATTATCCCAATAAAGCACTTTGCTCTCAGACTGCAGGCTTACAGTTTCTAAAAGTAGAATAGCAGAGCCTTTGGCTTTCAGGCCTCTCTTCTGTGGAACAAGCTTCCGGTTTGATTTTGGGAGACAGATTGTCTGATTGTTGGGGTTTCCTCTAAACAACAGCAATTTAATTATCAGTGTGACGGATTACACACCACAAAGTATCAAGAATCTGGTAACCTACCTTAGAACCTCATTCAGTCAATTTGTTCTTCACTTTGCTCCAGAAGAGAGAAAACAGCATAATTTAACATCAGAAAGACAAAACCTCTGAGCAACTCTATGATTAAAAGCATTCATTTACATTAGAGAATCACAGCATCAAGCTTCAAGATCTGTTGGAATTGACTCCACGTAGCTCTGGCACCACATTTAAATCACATTTGAAGCTAAGTTTTGAATAGAAAGGAAACAAATGAATCCGTCACCATTAGACTGTGTGCAAAGAGGTGTGGATGGTACTGTTGCAAGGCTGTGTTTCTCATCTAACTAGCAGAGGTGACACCTATCAGACAGCTATCAAAGTCAATCAACATGGCCATGCCCTTAACTTGAAGTCCTAATAAAATCCTAATTAGGTATAATATATATATATATATATATATATATATATATATATATATATATATATATATATATATATATATATATATATATATATCCTCACTTTTACATTTTTTTGAAGAGGGAAATTGGTTATAGAGACAAAGACTGTACTAGGCTGTCAAGATGTTAATTGGGCATTTTAATATGAGAGCCTTTGGGGACTGACTTGATTCTGGATTAAGTGTCCACCAGTCGACCTGCAGTTTTTGACACGTTTCTAAAACTTCATTTTCAACCCAAGAAGTTGCTGCTTGGAAAAAAAAAAGAGAGGACCACTGACGTATTGAAAACCTTACCAGAGCTTTGTTGATTACTTAGAGCCACCTAAATGATTGTTGTGGTAGGACTTGAAGTTCAAGCTAGTGCAGAAAAATGACGGCAGCTCAAGCTTCCAACAATGTACAGCTCGACTTTCACTGTTAACAAAATACATGGTAAAAAAAAAAAAAAACCCTTTGCCATAAGACTGCAATGTGATTAATAGGTAATATTCTTACCAAAATGAAATGTGGCCATGTAAAAAACATAATCAACACATTCTGCATATAAACAAATGGACATTTTGTGTTATGTAGAAAAATATGGAGAGCCACGGCAAGTAAAGGGCTGCAAGCTGGCAGTGTTTCCAACAATGGAAGAGCACTCCAACAGGGCTGGCATCAAAGGCATCGTCTGTCGGCATTTAGAGAAACGTCGGATTCAATTTGAAAAAGTACTTCTCTGTGTCTGACAACTGCTGTTGTGACACCAAATGAATTCCGTATCCTTTTGGTGTCAGTATAACAGAGAGGTCAAGAAGACCAGTGACAGCAAAGGATCTGCTGATTGAATTATCTGTGGCTGCTGTTACAGAAAGACACATGCAAGCTCCAACCCCCACCACACAACATCATCCCCCATCTCCCCCCTTGACACCAAAAGCAATAAAGTCAGATTGCTGTTGACGACCATGTGTCTGACTCTGGATTCTCCACCCTTGTGTACGATAAGAACAAATGTAATGTCACGCTTCAGATGGAAAATAATGAGTCTGTGTCAGATCAAAAAGAATGGAATGTGTAGCTCTGGATGTTCAGATTACCCGCTAGCAAGACAGGAAAGGGATTTTTCAAACCGTATTTATAATTATAGCTACTGACTAGGAAAAAGGTCCAAAGATTGCCTAGGTGGAGGCTAAAACCAGTGTAAAAGAGAAGCATTGATCTTTTGGATGAATACATGCATGTGATCAGGCAGCAGGAGCAGGTCCCATTTTCAATACAATCATGACTGCCATATCAGCAATAAAAGACAGAAAGCAGAGCTCTTGCATTCAGATCAACATGAGAAAAAAATAGCTGATTTCCATGGTGTTAAAGTTACAGTCAACCTTAACACCTCAATCATTAGGCATGCATTATAATCTGCCTCTGCTATCAAACAGCAAGGATAAACCATCTACCTAATCCATGTTTAATTTCCTGTCCCACAGTGATGTAGATAAGCCCTCTTTTCTGCCATCACTGGTCATTATCTGCTGCTGATTAAAGCACCAAAAGGAATATGGTGGATTAAGGGGAAGCTGGTAAATACTCTGTATTAGCTGCAGTGAACATACAGACATGTGAGTGCAGCAGGGAATGATGTGCATTCCACAGACGTTTAATATTTGTTTCTGCATCAGTAAGTGAGCAGTTGCTGACTCAAAGGCTGAGTGGTTGAAATAAGTGATGTATTAAAAAAGAAAAAGACTCTTCTGACCCAAATAACAGCCATGTTGTTTCTTTATCTGGTCACTGACCGATATAGCAACCTCAATCTTATCAATTTAAGCTTTTTCAAATTTTATTTATTTATTTTTTGATGCTCTGATCTGTGATCCAGCAAGTCTTCCCCAGGAAATTCAGTTTTTATATTACTGTGGGTTAAATAGAAGGCCAACTGGGTCATTAAACATTAAACATTTTGGAGACAAAATTAAATAAAAATACTTTTAAAAAAATACAATAAAATGAAGAAAGAAACCAGGATTTAACTTACAATGATTTACAGTTTTATCTGATGGCAATTTGTAGTACAAGTGGATATGCTGAAAAGAAGTGCATATATATATATATGTGCTTCTTTTATATATATATATATATATATATATATATATATATATATATATATATATATATATATATATATATATATATATATATATATAGTAAGTAACTTAAATCTCAGCAGTGATTTGGAAACCAACCTGACATTCACTCATATTCAGTGAATACTTGTTTGTACTGGTTATTGTGAACTCCTGGGCATACTGCTGCTGAGTGAAATTTCTATAATGAAAAAACACCATTTCAACACAACAGAACAGCTTTGTTGTGAACCAAAGTTTTTATTTTGGTGATTTTTTTTTAAAGAACAAAAAGTTTGGGTTTTTTTGTAAATCTGAACAATTTGCTTGCTGGTGTTAGCTCTATTTTTCCCTTGAGACATCTCTTTGGACCTCAATTTCAGAGTTCCAGTGAACAGCTACCAAATGCAAGGTCAGAGCTTTTATTTGCCTCATTTGTCATGGGAACAGGCCGTGAAACTGCTTGCTAGTCAATTGTTCAATTACTCTTAAACCTCTGAAAAAAAAGGGGGGGGGGGGGGGGGGGGGGGCTGTGTATAACATTGGCTGTTATTCTTAAATAGTTAATGCAATACTTCTGTTAATAAGAATTTATCTTATTTATCCCAAACACTGAGAAATTACAGCGTCACAGCAATCAAAGGAGAAAAAAATGAGCTCAGTAACATAAAAACAATATCAAAATAGCTCAAAAAGACAAAGCATCACATAAAAGAAAACACTCACCCATATACTGTAAACCTCTTGAATTAAAACTGCAAGTGTGCTTGTTTGGTTATTTTTTTTGGTTTGTTTGTTTTGTTTTTTTCTGATCAGAGGAAAAATTACAAAACTGTATTATTGTCCAAAACTTATGGACATCTACATGCACCATACTGCAGTGGAACGCTGTAATAATGAATAACTGATGGACCAGACTTATCCCTTAACACACAGACTATAGCCAAACAATTAAAATCACATTAATATTTGATAAATGATGAATACCATAGAAAGCAAATACAGAAGAAAAGTGAGGCCAAGGTTTTAAACTTAGTGGGCATTTATCCTTAAAGGATGGGATTGTGAGTGAGTGATGGGGAATATGACTGACTGTCCTGGTGTCAAAGAGAATGATAGGAGCTCCATCAGTGACTCTGCAATATCTCAAAGAAAAAAAAAAAGAAAAAGAAACCCACAGCTCTACTCCTCCATATCGATAAATCAGATTCAGATGCCTGTCTGCTTTTCTCTTCTTGGAAAAATCAAAGGGCTGGAGTGACTCATGGGACTGTCAGAATACAAACATGATGTGTTTTGAAATGGGAAGGTGACAGAGCAGATTTTTTTTACTCTTTCAGGGATTTTAACTTTGCTGTCCTTTTTAATTTGGCCTGCCTTTTATAGTATTTTGGCATTCTTCCAGCCCTGCAGTGTCTGATCTAGTCCTGGGCGCACATGTGACTGTCTGCGCTTACACATGGTAAAATGAGTAATAACTATTCTGAAAACGCACACATATGCACATTTAAAACAGTAAATAAGGCGAACCAATAAAGGAGCATTTTCCTGTTTCTGCTGGCCGTGTCTCTCTCCTTTAAATTCTCCTTTCCAACGTGACAGGAAAACCCTGATGTGGAACCTTAAATGGCTCTGTTGTTACAGCCAGGGTGGCTTCAGCCATGTTGAGTTTATTCATTTGCTGCGCAGGAGTGAGATGATGGAGGGAGGGATAAAAGGGATGGGCAGATGGAAAAAACATATGGGAGGTGTGATGCAATAAGGATACAGGATGCCTCTGGGGAAATATCTGGGAGAGATTCATACGTGCATGCAAAACAAATCCTCATTTACTGTCCCGTGTGTGTCTGAACAGCCCTGTATATTGGCCAGATTGTATGACATGAACAGCGTAGACTTGCAAAGCTGGGACTTAATGCTTCACTGACGCAAGCTGTTGCTGCTTCGCCACCATGATGAGGGAAGAAGAGCTAACGGTGTATATTTAGCTTAGTTTGAGGCTCTGCTGAATGTACACAAGTGTTTTCAGAATTCTACATCATAAAAGTGCAACAGCAACCAAGATTTTCATTTCAAAGACAGACAATTGTGCTATTTGTTAATCTGGTATGATTTAGGACTTTCATACTTAAGTTTGCTGAACTTACTATAATGCATAGACCCTGCAGCAAATGCCTGTTTCCATATTTCAAAGCTTCTGCTCTTGTTCATGAAATCTGGAAGGTGTGCTTTGTTCTCATGATACACCACAGCGTTTGCCACAGTTCTCCAACATGTTCTTAAACTGACCATTTTGGACTGCAGTTATTGGCAATTATTCTGCTCTGCAACCTCAGTGAGCACACAAGCCACTTCACAATCTACTGCTGGTTCTGGTTAGAGTGGTCCTCCGGCTCAGAGCTCGACTCCACAGCACAGTCAAACATGGTGGAGCAGGAACCTGTCCTACCATGAGAAAAGACACTTTCAGGATACCTCAACAGCTGCCCAGTGGGGACACACAACATGGGAAGGGTACAGGCTTGCTGGTTAGCGAAGACTGGAGTTTCAAAATAAGAGAGAGGGAATTGTTTACTCGTAAATCGATCATGGGTGGCATTGCTTCTCTGACAGACTGAAAACTAGTGCTGAAATGAGTCACAATTGGCAGTCATTAACCTGAATAACCCCTGCAAGTTAAGTCTGTGTGTGGACAGCAGCAGTATATACACTGTGTGTTGGATAATGCTACTTTTCAAAGTCATTTGTTACATTATGATATTACTGCCATTAAAATGTAATCCATAATATTAACGCATTGCCTCATTAGAGAACCAAAAATAAACTCCACTTTGCACTTATCTTATTCATATTAATTATATTGCCCAGAAGTTGTGTAGCCTCCTGTACATTTGTTGTCAGTTTGTAACAATGTCCCTTGGAGTAATAGCTAAAAGCTAACAGCTTTAGGTAAAAGCTGTGGTTGTGGTTTTGGAGCTGCAGCACTTTCATCGTTCTGTTCTTCAACAGGCCGTAACACAAGTGCTGTGGAGCCGTATGCAGCTTGCAGGTGCTTCTTAAAAAAAACAAAAAACAAAGTAGAGCAGCAACACTGATTATTACTGCAACATGAAATAGTGCAGATACTTCCAAATCCCTCTCTTCCATCATGCTGTCAGACTTGATGCTGCTGTCCAATCATTTTTGAGCTTTGTTTTCACTCTGTTTTGTTAAATCTGGCCACCAAACTTGGTTAGAGTTAGGAAAGCCATGACTGTAGTTTGGGTTAAAATGAACTCTTTCATTTAGGCCAAGGTCAGAAATGTAATTTTTCTCAATTATAAGTTTGAGGAGTTCTACTCCATCTAAAGATGACAGCACCTACTCATTACTAACTGTAACCAGTGTGCATATGTATGTCAGTGTGTTTGGTGTTAAAGTTAAAAAGATGCACAAACTGCACATAAACAGGAGCAGTCAAACACACTTAAATGTACATTTTTGACATTTGTGTGTGAGCTCAGTGTGTGCTGTCTCAAGTGCGCTGTCTGCTCTCTTTACACAAGCATTCATAAAGTCATTAAAAACATCTTAGAAATACAGCAGGACAGGAAGTTAGGAACAATGCTTCAAAATAATAGCCAGTTCACACGAGCACCAAAAAACAAATCCAGCTCTAGACAAGCACTGACTGGAGATGAGTAAACATGAAACTAAACAATATTATTACATGTAATCTAACCATAGCAACACACCCACTATAAAAATGCTACCGCACTCACATCCACCTACGTCAGGTCCACAGTCACATACTTCCATACAGGATCCCATGCCCACTAAACAGATTTTCAACGTATTGCTGAATTCTTCCAAGTTCACTTGTTTTTGTCTATTACACATTGATGGTTATAACTTGCTTGTCAAATCATTGGATTCAGGTGTTCCAGTCACTTCCACGGCCACAGGTGTATAAACCAAACACCTAGGCATGCAGACTGCTTCTACGAACATTTGTGAAAGAATGGCTCGCTCTCAGGAGCTCAGTGAAATCCAGCGTGGCGCTGTGATAGGATGCCATGCCCAGTCATGAAATTTCCTCACTTCTAAATATTCCACAGTCAGTGTTAGTGATATTATAACCAAGTGGAAGCAATTGGGAATGACAGCAACTCAGCCACAAAGTGGTAGGTTACATAAAATGGCAGAGTGGGGTCAGCAGCTGCTGAGGTCACAAACTTTCTGCAGAATCAATCACTAGAGAAACTCCATAGCTCAAGAGCAGTGAGTAGAGAGCTTCATGGAATAGGCTTCCATGGATGAGCAGCTGCATCCAAGCCTTACATCACCAAGCACAATGCCAAGCATCGCATGCAGTGGTGTAAAGCACGCCGCTGCTGGACCCTAGAGCAGTGGAGACGTGTTGTTCGGAGTGATGAATCACAGTTCTCTGTCTGGCAATCCGATGGACGAGTCTGGGTCTGGCAGTTGCCAGGAGAACAGTACTTGTCAGACTGCCAAGTGTAAAATTTGAGACAATTTCATGCTTCCAACTTTGTGGGAATAGTTTGGGGATGGCCCCTTCCTGTTCCAGCATGACTGCACAGCAGTGCACAAAGCAGGTCCATAAAGACATGAACTAGGTGCACAAACTGAGCTGGTACATGAAGTCCACTGGTTCACTAGGATTCATTCATGTTCTGCTGTGGGAAGACTGACAGACACACTGGCATTCAGATATCAGCAGAGATCTCAACAAGAGCCACGAAGTTTTAGCAACAAAAAGCCTGCTCACTTCTCAGGGGATTTGTCTAAAACACCACATAACCATGGCTAATTAGCTGCTCAGTCGTAACTTATGTTCATTTACAGCTTAAAACAGCTATCCCACATATTCCTCAGCCCCGCCGCTCACCTTGTAAGGTGAATATCTCAGTGCAGCATCCTTCAAATTGTCTCTCCATGCCCTTGTCAGCTGTCATTCAAACATAGACACCTGAGCTTCAGAGCCTAAAGGAATATTTTGGATCAATCTCTCATTTCAGATCTTATGTTTTTCATCCTTTCAATAATAAAAATAACTCACAGTGAATCACTATGAGATGATTTTTGACTGCAGGATGGAAAGACAACTGTCATTTCAGATGTTCAGGTTTATTTTTAAGAGGATGAAACTAACCTCATATGATTTGGGTCTTTTTTTTTCTTTTTTAAATAAATCCCATCATTTTTCTGTGTATCTGGAGAAATGCTTAAAAAATTGGCCCGACAGGAACAAAGTTAAAGCTGAAGAGAACAAATGTCAATTGTACAAAGTTTAGTATGAACATTCAATTGATAAGCTTTTTTGGAGAAATTCTCTCAGAAATATTTCTGTCTTATCAGTTCAACCATGGGCAATATTACAATGGGAACAGGAGGGGGCAGATGGCTCGCTGCATAATATTATATAATGTCAAATTATAGACTAAAGGCTCTTGTGGAAATTTTAGATTCAAACCAATACATTTTAGCAGCTCTCAGTGGTTTGGTCCACTATTTTGCATCTGTGGTTCTAAAATAAAACATTTATTTGCAGTTTCACAGCACTCTGTTACCTCTCACCTTTAGACCGTATATAATAGTTTTTGACTCTATAGCTTGAAGCCTTAATGTTAGCATTTTTGCTGCCACCATGTTAGTTTTTTTTCTGGAGCTGACAAGAGGTTTATTCATCAGCTGACACCAGCTTGCTTAGCAAACTTTATCAATAAAATTGATAGAAGCAGCATACAGAAACAGAAATCTATTAATCAGTGCAAGTAACAAACTAATAATATATTAGAAATTCACTCACCAAACCCGGATCATTCATTTCATGCATGCATTCATGGGAGGTCTTCTTTCCCAATGTCACGAAGTGCCTGCTCATAGGGGATCGTCTGATTGTTGGGGTTTTCTCTCTAATATTGTAGGATATTTACCTTACAGTACTCACTCAGCAGATCATATTATTTGTCAGGAAAATGAAAAATACTCCAAAAGGCACCAACAGGACAAACACAGTCTAGTTCAGTGGGTTAAATTTTATAGCTTTTCAGCTAACCCTCCTCTCACACACACACACACACACACACACACCACCACCACCACCACTGCCACCACCTTTGTGCCACCCCTTTTAACAATACTGGAAACAGCCCTGGGTCGTTACAGTAAAATCCAGTGATTTGAAAAGAACTGTTTTCTTCCACCACCACGGCTGAGCCTGTCAGTGGATTGCCTGACAGTCCACAGGTGGAATAACAAAGCAGTGGGCTCTTTCATGTGTTAGTGCACGCTCACACACAAACAGCAGCCTTCTGTGGAGAACTCATGTTCACTGTTTGCAAACCACTGCAGATCATTACAGATGTGTGCTTGAATGGCGGTTAGCAGACTATACCTGGTGCATGGTATTGACTCCGGGTGCAGTTATCTCAGCTTGAGTGGAGGAGGAGGCTGCACAAGCTGCAGTCACGCTGTGGTGGAGGGGCGGGGAGGCAGACAGTAAGGTCACTCAGAGAGCATGGCGGCCAATAGATTTTATGCTTCCTCGCTGTTACACCCAGTGGATTTATAAACTCACTTGTTAAGAGAGGTAAAGCTCGCAGTGGTTTGAGTGCATTTTGGTCAAAGTGCGCAGGTGGATGCCTTATATAACGGTCGTTTATATTCTTACCCCAGGCTTCAGCTGATCTCTATTTTCTCTGGCGGCTGAGGGTGACCTCATATCATGTCCACCTACTTTTTTTCTTGAAAAAAAAACAAAAAAAACAAAAAACAAATATCACCTTTAGGAACACATCACAGAGCATTTTAACACAAAAGCACTGTGATGTGTTTCAGGTAGATCTAGGTTTGAATCCAGCAGCAGTCTCGCCATTCATGCACTCCAGGCAGTATTTGAGTAATGAAATGCAGTATAAATTTTTAAACAGCACACATCTGCACCAAGTCTCCAGCATCATCTCAGACTTTTTTCTAAACCTTTACTTACAGCTTTGAAATTCATACAGTCAAGGTGTGGCCGTTATGATATTTCAGATATGCAAAGATGTTTGTCCCCCACACGCAGAAAGAATTACACTGATTCTAAGCTGTTTTTATTTTCATGCATTTATCCCCAACCTCTGCAGAATAATAAGTAACTGTGAACTCACAGAGCACTAGCTGAAACGATCAGAACTGTTACCTCCACAGATAAAACTCAGCTTTTCTCCCCTTTCCTCTCTTTTATCCAAACATAATCCCAAGCCAAATAGAATTACCAGTGGACGGGGTGGTAAAGATTTACTCAATAAATTGATCTTATGGCAAACAACAGTGGGCGGATTAGCTGGATAAAAAAGAGAGATCAAAGCCCAAAAAGATTTATATCCACCTCTTCAGAATAAGAGGGATTTAGGGTTTAAAACTAAAAAAAAAATCACTAATGTATCTTTTAATTCAAATATATGGAAATGAGGCTCTGTCCACCATGCATGACATAACCTTCAAGTGGGCTTTGAACATCTATGAGGAAGGTCAAAGCAGCAGCCTTTCCAGTCAGTATGCAGACAAAGATCCAATATTCTAAATTTGTGCCTTCACAATGAATTTGAAATGAAGCAATCAAAATGTAATTTAAGTGTAGACCTTCAGCTTTAATTCAAGAGCTTTAACAAAATATTGCATTAACCATTTGTGCATAGTGCCTCCATTTCCAGAGGCTCGAAAGTAATTGGTCAAACCAACATAATTAGAAATCTAAGCATTGTTTTCAGTAGTTTAATTCAAATCCTTTGCGAGCAATGACAGCCTGAAGTCAGAAATCTCAAAATAAAAACAAAGCCTGCACGCTAATTAACATTGCTCACTTCAATTTTCTGTATCATTTTATTTTTTGGCCATTCAATTCAATTAACCTACACAAAACCAATTTAACTAGCCAAACTCAGTGAGCTGAGATGGTGACAAACTGGTTACAAGAACCATTAAAATGTATCCCTGCCTATGATTCTAGCAAGAAGTTCAGCTACTACCAAATACAGCAAAAAGTTATGTTATGATAGTTATGATTTGATTCTGAAGCTATGAAAAGGTTAGCAATTAAAAAATCAATATAAAACAGGACCAAGTAGCTCCTGTTAATAATACGTCAGGGTTCTGTTGGTCTGGTTCTGTATTTACTAACAGTGTTACATCCTCACTGCATCCAGCTCCGGATACTGTGGCTCCTAAAAAAGAAGGCAACAAATCAGACAGGCTTGATTCCCTGGTGTAGCTAATAAACTCGTGCCATTAAGCAAATAACTCGTAAGCTGGAGAGGAAATGGTTTTGCTCGACTTGAAAAGACCTTTGTTTGGCCTGGAAAAATAGTTTTTTACTCTTAAAAAAAAAAAAAAAAAAAACCCTCCATAAAGCTGAGACAGCTTACTATCCATCACTGTTCAAGGAAAACAGGAAAAACTCCAGGTTTCTCTTCAGCACTGAAAACGAGTCAGGACTCGGCTGAGCCAAGTTTTCCTGTAACTTTAGTAATGACTTCATGAAGTTTTTCACAAATAAAACTTTGACCATTAGAAAAAAATATTCACAGATGTCCCAGAGACATATTAAATATAGCAACTTTAATGTTGACTGATATGTAGACCATTTCTCTCCAATTACTTCAGTAATTTATTCCCCTAAATAATCAAGATGTCTATTAGACTTCATTCCTAAAAGACTGTTCAAAGAAGTCTTACCATTAATTAATACTTCAATTTTAAATATGTTCAAGTTATCTCTATTAACAGGATACGTACCACAAGCTTTCAAGTTGGCTGCAAATAAAGCACTAATTAAAAAAACCTTTACTTGATCCAGCTGTCTTCGGTTATTATACACCAATTTCCAACCGTCCTTTTATTTCATAAATTCTTGAAAGAGTAGTTATAAAGCAGCTAACTGTTCATCTGCAGAGGAATGGTTTATTTGTGTATACTACACAGTACAGAAACAGCATTAGTGAAGGTTACAAATGATCTTCTTATTGGCTCTGACAGTGGACTCTTCTCTGCAGCTTTTGATTCTGCTGACAACAATATTTTAATACAGAGATTTTAACACACCAAAGTTATTAAAGGAAATGTGCTGCAGTGGTTTGAATCGTAATAATCTGATAGATTTTGTTTTGTTGTTCATGTACATGAGGAGTCTTTTCACACATGAAAATTAATCATGGAGTTCCACAGGGTTCTGTGCTAGGACCAATTCTATTTATATCTGTGTAGGTTCTCAGAGACTACTATGACCTCATAGTAGTCTCTGGAGCTTGAAAAAGGGGTGATTGGACTTCTTTTTGTTTCTTGAAGACGTTTCACCTCTCATCTGAAAGGCTTCTTCAGTTCTCAAACCAAAAGGTGGAGAGACCCAGGTATTTAAACCCCAGTGGGCGTAGTCCCCTGGAGGTGGTTGTGACCCACTATTATTCATGTGTATAATCACATGCGCCAAGGTGTGAAAGGAGGTGTGGGTCATTACAATCAGTGGTTTTGGGTGAAACCAAATTGGGACTGAACAGAGGTGTGAATGGGGCTGAGGCACCTGGGGAGGGCGCTCAGGATCGGGCTGTAAGCAGGGGAAAGTTGGTGATGTAATCCACCTCCTCTGTTCAATGATGGTTGTTCATTGAACACTTCATATGTTTATATGTCCACTGTGAACAATTACTGCAAGAACAACTTGCAGTAATCGATTAAACCCAAGCACACTTATGTTATGCAGGAGGACAACGATCCAAAACACACCGGCAAGTCCACCTCTGAATGGTTAAAAAAAAATGAAGGTTTTGGAGTGGCCTAGTCAAAGTTCAGATTTAAATCTAATTGAGATGCTTTGGACTTAAACTGGCCGTTCATGCTTGGAAACCCTCCAATGTGGCTGAATTAAAACAATTCCCCAAAGAAGAGTGGGACAAAATTCCTCCACGGTGATCTGAAAGACGCATTGTCAGTTATTACAAACACTTGACAGCAGCTTTTACTGCCAAGGGTATGACTACTTATTAGGTTTAGAGGGCAGTTACTTTTTCAGGTCAGTTTGGACAGCTTTTTTTCTTTTTTTATCTTAATAAAAAAAAATCATTTAAAAAATTGCACTTTGTATTTACTCAGGATATCTTTGTACAATATTGTTTTTCGATGATCTGAAATATTTAAATGTAAAAATTATGCAAAAAAATATACTTGTATGAATGACAGAAAGGTAGAAAAAAATGAAAGGCAGAATTCTCCTGCAATATTATTTATTCCTTCAAAAGGATGATATGACATCATTTGTCTTAGCCACTAATTCACATTTGGTCACTAAGAGTTGTCACTTTTTGGTCACTTTTTTTTAACAATACTATTAGCTCTTTGGCATTTACAGTATATGGACAAAAGTACCGGGACACCTACGGGAGCTGCTCGGCCGCGGTAACCCATGCCATGTGTGAAGCTCCCTTCACGCAGGTTTTGAGCTGATGTTAATGCCACAGGAGGTGCAGCACACTGACCCCGCTCCGTAACTTTACATGGTCTACCACTTCATGGCTGAGTAGCTGTGGTTTCTAAATGCTTCCACTTTGCAATAATACCATGTACCTTTGCTCATGGAATATCTAGGATGGAAGAAATTTCACAAAATCACTTGTCACAATGGTGGCATCCTATTACAGAGCTTTGCATTAATTTTTTAATGCTTTTCAGTCCTTTTTGGTACATCATTTAACAACCATATCACCAGTGACCCATCGAGGGTTAGGGTTGGGCTTTAGCCATATACTAAATTAATACATACATTTTCAGAAATCAAAGGATATTAACTTTCAAATCAAGTGTCATACATTGTGGCTTTAAGACTGTTAAAAAGAGGTGGGCTTTAATCAAACCTTAACCCTACATTGGTCATCAGTGCATTCTCTTCACTTAACTACATAATTCTAAGAAAGAAAGAAAAAAAACAAATGAATTACCCTCAGGTTTTCCCATCATGTGTGAGGTGCAGGTTTAACCCAAACCACAGTAAAAACATGTCCGTTCAGTGGTATTTCTGTGCTGCTAAAGTCACGTATCCACTATGTCCATTACGTTCACTGGAGCTGGGGAGAAGGCACAACATGAGCTCATCGCTACCGCATGTGTGTGGAAACAGAGCCGGCCTGAGAAGGCAGTTAAAATTCCTCAAAATCACCGCCCAGACATGGTGCAAGTGCTCCTTCTGGAGCTCAGCGTCCCCTGCAGACTTGAATTCAGTGAGCCCTTAATAATGACTCATTCTTTTACAAATCTTTGTAAAGGCAGACTGCATGGTTAGACGCTTGATTTTATAGACCTTTCGTAACAGGACCGAAAACACCTGTGTATATGTGTCATCGTTTACTGATGCAGAGTTGCGCATGGTTTAATTGAATTCATGAAAAGAAGACTTTGACACAGATGCTATGATGAACGGACGGACTACACACCTCTCACTCTCGTTCTCTCCATCTCATTATGTTTATCTTGGGCAGCTGATTTCTAAAATGTACCCTGCTTTGAAAATTGAAATAAAAAATTCAGTGATGTGACACTTGCCTCTTTTTCAATGACAGAACTGATTCACAAGACCACCATAAAACTACTTCTCCCTGCTCTTAGCTTAAAAGCTCACATTCTCATATTCATTCACATAAATGCGCACCAAATTATATTCTTTGAGAGGTACACTCTAGCCTTTTTGGATTATAATCCAACACAGCAGAAACAATGCTGCATAATCATAGATGAAATGACAACTGAGACATCCTCAGTTAGAGAACTGCAGCGAAAGTGCCATATAGACTGATGACCCTGTATTTTCACAGCAATCTGCTCCTGTTCTGTAACAGCAAATGTTTAGCTCCCACTCATGCTCTCCGATCACTCTCCTCTTCTCTGTGTATCTTTACTCTATGACTTGATTCAACAACATCACAAATGTAGCGAATCCCGTCAGCGGCACGACTCCTCTTTGTCATGGAGGTGTGAATATTTGTTTCTGTCTGTCTGTGTTTGTGCATAATTATGAACTGGCAGCTTGTCATTTATAATCTGAGAGGAGAATCGTTCACCACTTGTTCTGGAAACTGAAGCCAAACAGCCGCTCTCGCTATTGGCATGTTTGTTTTCTTTTCTTTTAGTCTAACCATGTCCAAGGCTCAGAGCTTTTAGGAAAAGTAATGAGCGCAGACACGTCAGGAATATAATTTTTTGTTATTACAAAAGCTGTTGAGTGAAAGAAATTACTGCTATGAATTGGGCATTCGTTTTTCTTATCTTAATCATGATGCTCAGAACCTACAAGTATATATGTTCTGAGAATCCGGCCAGAAATAAGCAGTGGAGCAGCGAATGTGGATTAATAGCTGAAAACAGTCCCCATGAAACGCATCATTTCATCCTGTTATCATCTGACAGTCAACACTGATCTCTGATCCCAAACCACAATCATTTCTTTCCCATATCAAACGATTAACTGCACCTAATGGTCTTCACCAAATCATAGCTAAGCATAAATCTAAATAAATCTTAAACAGACCTGTGAAAGTGATCAGATTGATTTATTATTTTTGGACATGATATTGTTACAGAAAACATTACAACACCAAGTTTGCCCCCATGCAGAAATAATTATTTAGGAGATGCAAATGTAATATAAATATTAAATATTACAGAGCAAATATAAAATGTTATTATGGAACATCAATTTGATATTAAGGGCAACTGTGGAAAAAGCAGACAGTTATCAGCTCCTGAAGTGACAATCTCACAGTGTTTCACATACCTCCCACATCTCTGCAGTCCATATGTTTTTAGGACTTCTGTCTTTGTGTGAGGTAACAGAGAAAACGTAGGAAGAAGCCCTGTGACAGATGTGTTGTGTAGATAAAATATATAGTTTGGGCATAAATCTTGTGCACTGACATCTGTGCTTATGTATTTTTAGTTGTTTTATTGGCAGTGATAAAAAGTAAGTTGTCACAATGTTAGATTTTAACTACATGATGCTTAGGCTGGGACCCTCTGAATGACTGCAATTTGTAAGAATTAGAAAGGTTTTGAATCCATTTAAAATATTTTCAGTCTTATATATCAGTAATAAATGTTCACTCAGCTAAGCATAGATTCAGACTTCCTTACTGTCACTTTCTCCACTGACAAAATAGAATCAATGATCCAATCCAGTTTTAAAACATGTAAACTCTCAGGCAAGTTTAGTCTTCAGTGCGATGACAGCTCACAGCTTCTAAATCATTTTGCAGATTTTTTTCCCCCAAAATAAACCATCCTGGGCATTTTTTTTTTTTTTTTTATTTTGACCTGAAAAAGCAGCCTTAAATTCAGCCTGTCACACCTCAGCAACTGTGAGGCCAAAATGACCAACTGTGGGCTCTGTGGATCTGAGACACTTGGAAATACAATAAGACCTTAGAGGTCCCTATCACCAGGTTAGAGGAAGAGCTGAAAAACACATGCACAAATTGATATTTTTGCAACCTAACAAAGTTGTGCATTTGGAATATAATGATGACTCACTCTTGTTGTGAATATGGTTGAAAAATTTTCCACTGCAACACAAATGACGCACATCTACTTTGGTCCTAGTAGTACTAGATGACCTCTTCACTCAATGCACCATTCCTACTTCGATCTGCTGTCTTTTGAATTGGCAGCTGGTTGGGTTTTAATAACAGATATAGGCCGGTCTTGGTAGAGGTAGCTCCAGGGTGGAGAGAGTGAAAGGCTAAATAATCTCAGGGAGCCTTGCATTAATTTTTTAATGCTTTTCAGTCCTTTTTGGTCCATCATTTAACAACCATATCACCAGTGACCCATCGAGGGTTAGGGTTGGGCTTTAGCCATATACTAAATCAATACATACATTTTCAGAAAGCAATGGATATTAACTTTCAAATCAAGTGTCATACATTGTGGCTTTAAGACTGTTAAAAAGAGGTGGGCTTTAATCAAACCTTAACCCTACATTGGTCATCAGTGACCGGGTGTATTCTCTTCACTTAACTACATAATTCTAAGAAAGAAAGAAAGAAACAAATGTATTACCCTCAGGTTTTCCCATCATGTGTGAGGTGCAGGTTTAACCCAAACCACAGTAAAAACATGTCCGTTCAGTGGTATTTCTGTGCTGCTAAAGTCATGTATCCACTATGCCCATTACCTTCACTGGAGCTGGGGAGAAGGCACAACATGAGCTCATCGCTACCGCATGTGTGTGGAAACAGAGCCGGCCTGAGAAGGCAGTTAAAATTCCTCAAAATCACCGCCCAGACATGGTGCAAGTGCTCCTTCTGGAGCTCAGCGTCCTCTACAGACCATCTCAAAGATGCCAATGAGCGTTAAAAGGACCAAACTCACAGAGCTTTGCACTGAGAGCCAGAGCAATGGCTGGAGCTCCTGCTGTGAGACAGCTGAAGCTGGCGTCTGGGTGGCCTGCAAGCCACTCATTCAATCGAACTCTCAAGTTCCTTGGAGTAAAAAGATACTGCAGTGCAGAGAAGCCGCTATCCTGAGCACTGCTGAAAAAAGAAGTGAAGTGGTTGAAACCAAGTGTGGGGATCGGTGGAGCAATGCACCACTTAGACAGAACGTGTATCTATAGTCCCTAGTGGGACTATATATACACTATATATCTATATCTGTTGATTATAGATGGTCCTGAATTCAATACTGTTGGCATGTCTTAGTAGCATCAGAACTTGTATTTCACAACAATAATCCAAAAATATATTCATGCTGATGTGATTACCCAAATGAACTGATTTTAGCATTCTGTGAGAAGTTAATTGTCGTGCTTTAGAATAAAGACCCATAACCAAATCCTGCTGCATATGAGAAACATTAGAGCTGAGAGAACCAGGAAATCCTTTTCTCACTGATTTGAGTGGACCCAGGAAGCTTCAGAAGAACTGAGTTTTACTGTTAAATAATCCATAAATCTGTGGATGTGTATTACATTTTTCAGTGGCTACATGTCAGCTGAATCCACTTTCTACTTATTCACAGCACATATTTGTAAGAATACTCGATACGATCCCTCTGCAGTGTTGCTTCTGGGTACCGTACCCACTTTCACACTCACGAAGCCACGCTATTTTTTTTAATCTCTTTCCTCAATAGAATGACTCTGATATTATAATAATTGATAATATTGTTTGTTTTACATGATAAAAATGTCTGGGAAAACACATTAGCTACCCGGGCCATCTACACATGACACCTACAGCAGCACTGAGCCATGGACACCCGTGCTGTGAAGCTGCCAGCACACAGTTTTTGTGCTGATGTTATTGCCAGATCAGTGGCAACTTTTTTGGCACTATGTGCATCAGCACTCAGCAACACCGCTCTGTAACGTTACGTGGTGTGCTGCTTCATGGCTGAGTTGCTGTGGTTCCTAAATGCTTCCACTTTGCAATAATCCCACACACCCTTGATCACGGAATATCTGGGATGGAAGGAATTTTACAAACTGACTTGTTGCAATGGTGGCATCATATTACAGTGCCACACTCAAGTCCAGTGAGTTCTTTAGAATGACCCGTTCTTTCACAAATCTTTGTAAAGGCAGACTGCAGAGCCAGACCTGTGGCAATGGCACTGAAAACATCTGAATTCAAAGTGTGTGTGTGTGTGTGTGTGTGTGTGTGTGTGTGTGTGTGTGTGTGTGTGTGTGTGTGTGTGTGTGTCTCCTCGCTTCTTTCTTTAAGATTGTAAACATTAGGGTTTTTCCAATCCTTACCATTACGGTAAATCTTCTCTAAATTATGCTTATTTTGTCTATTTTATAGCAAAAAGGGATCACATAATAGAAACCACACAGCAATATGCTTGCATATATATATATGTTTTTGTGTTAGAAATATTCCAAAGAATTGACTAAGACGTATTCTAGCTTTGAAAAAAATCTCACAGTTGAATATCTGTACAGATAAGAAATGAACCTGGGTCGTTAAGAGTTGAAGATGAAGTATCCGCCCACCTCTCCCCCCTCTGCTCTATTTCAGCATTGAGCTGCTGTCTGTCTTCTCGAGTCTTTTCATGTCATCCTTTCAAACATCCAAGTCTTATTTTTCATGCATGCGGTGTGGATTTCCATAAACATTTGCATTCTAAGACATTGTGTTCATTTCCTCTACATTTCCAGGAGACCAAGCAGCCTCTCTCTGTCTTACACACACACACAGACTGCCATTCAAACTGCAACATTGCAGGACAATCGCACACAGCAGCTTTCATTTTAAACAGCCGTCCCTGATAAGAAATATGGGTAACAATGTGATGTCTGCATCAATAGGCCACTTCAACCCAACATCCAAGAGTCATGTGGGATCAAACCCACATCAAAGCCTGGCCGATGCTGCTATGAGAGCCGGGCAACAATGGAAGAATAATTAAAACCACATGGATATCCAGCTACCTCCCGTCATACACATCTCTCTCTTTCGCTTTGTCACAGAAATTTACAGAGCACCGTTTGATGTCTGTCATGACAATACAACAGCCCTTGCACACCATAAAATGCAGCTACTCGCCACACAATATGTAAGCAAGTCATTTCCATCCATTTGATTGCAGTAAACACTCTCATCCACTAAGCAGCTGATCATTATTTGCTGTCATAACTAGCAGTAATGCAGCAGCAATACATAACAAAATGCCAAAGTGCCTCCAATGCACTGTTAAATGAGGCAACGTGCAGGGATATGCTTTGGCTGTATTGATTCAACCACTTTTTATCCATCCATGAATAGTCAGGCTCATTTACTTCATTTATCATGTAATTAATATCCAGAACGAGCTATTTTTTCCCCTTTTCCACCCTCCACACTTCTCTTTGATTAATGCTCTTATTTTTCTTCTTGATGGGGCTGCTTTCTGCTTGGAGTGTGGAGGGATTTTTTTTTAAAACCGTTTCAAAGGAAAGAGGGAGCCCAAGTAGTCAAACTAAATATAAAAACTTAAAGCCACAGATTGAAATTTCAAGAGAAAAGTTGTGGAAATGAGAAAAGCTTAAATCATGAAACTGTGTGGATGGATTCTTAGCTGCGGTTCAACTATCTGTTAAGTTTTGATCACTTCATGGAAGCAGCCGGGGGTATTTGAAGGTAACAACACGTTGTTCCATATAGGAAAATATACCAATAAAAAGTTCTGGCACGAGTGGCCCTGGGGCTGCTACAGGGGCACGAGGCTTGATAGAACAAGGTGCTTGTGCAGAATAGCGGGGATGCAAATTGGATGCCCTTATTTTCTTTATGAGTGGGTGTGCTTGAAGCAAAACTCGCACAGCTCTCGACAGGGAAAGGGCACAGAGAGAGACAGAGAGATTCCCTTGTACCTCTTGAGCATCGATGTCCTCCTCGCTGTCGCTCGGCTCCGGCGCTTTCACGAACCACCACTGGATCTCCAAATACACGGAGGCGGTTCCGCTTTGGAAAGCGCACGCCATTTCTATGTTTTGACCCTCTTTGACGGTCATGTTGGAGGGCAGGTCCGTGAAGCGACCTGCGGAGGTGAGAAGGAGCAGGAGGGGGAGTGAGGTTGGGTAATAATGATGAGGCTAG
Source organism: Archocentrus centrarchus (assembly GCF_007364275.1). Classification (NCBI taxonomy): domain Eukaryota; kingdom Metazoa; phylum Chordata; class Actinopteri; order Cichliformes; family Cichlidae; genus Archocentrus; species Archocentrus centrarchus. Next base: position 6,864,425 of record NC_044365.1, on the reverse strand, counting down.
TTTGTGCGTTGTCTACATGCACAGAATGACTTAAATCTCCTGCTCGTAGATGACCGCAGCAGCTGCGTTACCGAGGCACGCATTTAACACAAGGTGCGTTCTTGTTTTTAATTAGAGAAGATGCCCCCACCCCCGCACCCCCCGGCCCATTTCCCCCCGTCACAGATAATGACGCGTCTTCATCTGAAATTTACATAACGCACGCCTGCACCGAGGCTACATCATTCACAAACTAAATTAGGAGCAGGCACGAGCTTTTCCCCCATTTCTCATGATATATGTATGTGTGTGTGTGTGTGTGTGTGTGTGTGTGTGTGTGTGTGTGTGTGTGTGTGTGTGTTTGTGTGTCTATAGCCGCCGCGGAGCTGTTTGAAACCGTGTTAAAATCCCAAATGAGCTGCGCTTTCCTGTGCTTACTTTTATTCTGATTTAGTCCAAAGGATACAACCACACACATTCATAAAGTAGTTTGTTCTGAGGGGGCTGTAGCCTTGTGTTGAGTGGTGACGACATGAAAATTGCAAACTTTTAAACCAAAGCGCCATTTCCATCCTTTCTAACAAACTCCCGCACTGCTCGAACTATTCAGAGGTTTGCATCGGTGATGTGACTAAAGGGGAAAAGAAGAACGAGCGCACAGATGCAGTTTGAAAGTGGTCAGCTACACGAAGCAGGCACACGGAATCTGGCGCGCCGTGTTTCAGGACCGCGGACAGACGCATGCAGCTGCAGCTATCCGCGGTGCTGAAAGCTTTTCGTGAAAGGCAGCCTTTAAGATAAGTTTGAACTCCCCATCAAACAATGCCATGAAAGAAATGCAAGAAAAAACGAGGGGAAAAGAGCCCCCCTCTCACATCCCCCACCCCCTTCTCTACACGACGTGAAACGACTTGATCTTAAACAATCACCAGTTGCATTTGTTTTTTCGTCATCGCCTTTAGGAGAAGCATTCATCCCGAGATCGCTTTCTCTCCCTTTTTTCAGCCACTAAAATTTTTTCCTTCAAAACAGCCTCCTTTTCCCCTTTTCCCCCAGCAAGGCTGCGCACTTTTAACACTTTCTCCCACCAGTGCAGGGCAGCAAAGCCAGACACGATCGCGCTCGCACACAAACACAGTTTATTTGGGCTTTTTTTTTTTTTTTTTTGAGAAAATGCGCCGTCCTTACCTTCGAAAGAGAATCCGAATTGAACGCAAAATCCGGTTAAGAAAACAAATCCAACAGTATCATGAGAGGTCCACATCATTCCAAGGTAAAGGGGGTTTTTTTTCTTTTTACATCAGCCGAAGGAGGAGAGAAAAAAAGACGAATCTTTCCAAGGTGGAAAAAAAATCCTGCACACCAGCAAAATCAAACAGTTGCTAGGCGAGTGTGTTTAAACGGAGATTTCCGAAGGCTGAACATGCTGAAAACTACAGCTTGTCGCTGCTGAAGTTCTTTTTTTTTCTCCTTCCTTCCTTCCCTCTCTCTATGCCTCTCTGCGGGAGAGACCGTCGACTGCCTGGTTGCAATGAAGTCTGTGAAATAACCGTGTTGCGGTCTTCTTCTGCGCTACCGGAGAGACGTCAGTCTAGTGGATCACTGTGGCATCCACACTCTCCCCACACCTCTGCAAATGTAGTCCTCATCCGGCCCTTTTCCCTGTCACCTTGACCGCTTAATTTAAACAAAAGCAGCACCGGGCGTTTCGTTCTCAATTATTACTTCTTAACGAGCTTCATTTATTTTGACATTTTTTAAAATGCTGTCCAAATGATGCAAATACAGAGATGCAAAGGCCATTCGCTGCTGCTTATTAACAAAACACAAGTAAAGGGAACCATAAAGTTGTCTAACCTACACAGGGGTGCGTATTTAGTGTGGGTGTGTCCAAGTCCGGGGTGCGTACGCAGTCAGGAGCTCGTCAAAAGAGGCTCCAAAAACATTGTAGCTTCAGGTGAGAGCAAATGAGGAAGAGGACAGTTTACAGGTGGATCAGCCACTCGATGTGCCAAAAATGATCGTCTATCAAAAAGCGATCTCCGGTGTTTTTTTTGTTTGTTTGTTTGTTTTTTAATATCTGTGCTTATGTTGGTTAATAGCATGCATATATATATATATATATATATATATATATATATATATATATATATATATATATATATATATATATATATATATATATTACATTATATTTATTATATCCTTTGTGGCCACTGTTTTTATACGACCGTTAGGTTATATTTGTTGCGATTTTTTCTTCCTCGTGGCCTGATCTGTCTACATTTTAATGTCAGTGCGAGTTTTTACCTCTATTAAAAAAAAAAAGAAAGAAAAAAAAAAAACTGATTGCAGCACTTTGTGACAGAAATGTCTTTTATGGATCAAAATGATTGATATCATTCACCAGAGATATGTTTGAGATATGTGTGACAAATTATAGGCCAACAACTCATTTACAACAGTTTAAATACCGGGAATCACTTTTTGGCAGCCGGTAACTTTTTGGCTAGTGCGGGGCGAGCGCAGCGCGTCCCGAGTCATTAAGCTAGAAAAGCTCCTGCTGTAATTTGGTGTCACTCTTCCGGGCAGAGTGATAACATTTTGGCCTTTGTTGCAGTGACGGATGCTGATACCGGGAAAGAGCACACTTTGGGGAGGAGCACACGTGTCTATAGGTGGACTGGTATGAGTAGCTGCTTGTTCACTGTAGTTTATTCGTTAGAGCTTTTCTCAATTTATTCGGCACTTTAAGTTCTCAACCCTAAAGTCTTATTTATCAAAACAGTTGGAAATGCAGCAAGATACCGGCGATAAAGGCTGCTACGCTCCCAGAACCTTTAATTCCTGTGTCAAAAAGAGTTTGTATCTCCACTCCTCAAAAGGTGCAGACCGCTCTGCTATGTCCTCCTCCCCACACAAGAACCCAGATCAGCTGATTGTCGCAAGTGCGCATTTTTTTTCTTATTCTCCGCTTGTCCTGCAGAGAACAAGAACCTTTACAACGCAAGTAACGACATAATTGTAACTGTAATGTGATTACTGAATTTAATAGAATAACACGTGACATTACCGGATTACTGAAAAATTTGATGTGATTACTGGAACACGTTACACTCAAAACCGGGAACTAAACCACTGTAATTTTACACTCTGTGAATAAATTAGCAAGCAATAGAAATGTTTTCAGTGCAGTTTCACACTATTTCCTGACATCTCATCAGGAACTGCAGTGTGTCTCATTAAAAAATAAATAAATAAAAATAAGTATTGATGACTTCACTGCACAGAATTTGCAAAGTCATCCAGAGGGCAGGAAAAACACTCAAAACTCTTTTAAATGAAGCTTAGGCATATGTTCAGTAAGGAAGACCTGAAATCACTCATCTGCATTGACCTCCACTTTCCCACGCTGTCAGACTCAATGCTGATCTCATCTCCTCTAGTCCAATCATCTTTCTGTCCACCTTCCTTGAGCCAATCAGACTCCGCTCAGCGTGCTTTAAATATCACCGCTTATCGGTCATCCAGATACCCACCACCCACCACCTACCCTTCACCACACAAGAGCTTCTTCCAAGCCTCCATCTCAGTCTCCACCACCTGTGTCTACTTTCTGTATCTCTACTGTGATTTCTTTCAGCTTCAATGGGCAATCAGAGTGTAATCACTAAACACCGATTTGTATTATCAATAAATCATGTTCAATTTCTCCTAATGAGCTCTCCTTATTGAACTAGTTGCACACAGTTTTTATTCTACACTATTAAGTCATTTTGATAACATTCACCCACACAGTCACCGCGAATGGGGGAAATTTGATGTTCAGTATCTTGCCTGGGGATATTTCAGCATCTGGACTGAAGGAGCCAGTGACTGAACCAGCAATCTTTGACTGAACCATAGCTGCTCCCTGACGTACAAGTACTAAAGATGGTGACTTATAACGTACTCTCCACTATAAAACAAGTGATGAACAAACTGAATGTTGTAATAAAAACAATTCCAGCTACCGTATGTCTGAATACAAACACACATAACTTTCACATATGCAGTAATTTGAACCAAGTATACTCTTTTGCTCTTTACAATTCAAACAGCTTATTGAGATGTAGAAATACTGTCTGTATGTTTTCAGTCCTGTGTAGTAGTGCAGCAGGAAGACGTGTGTATTTGATCAGAAAAACAGAAGATTTTCACATGTTTCGCAGCCCTCCAGTGGACAATATCTCACCCTTTGGTAGGGTGCATGTTTGATAGTTGACTACAATTGGATGAATTTTGGTTGCATGTATCTTTGTGATTAAAATCAAGTTTTTAATAGTGTTACTCTTTAAAATATGTTACCATTAGTTTATTGTATAAACCATCCCATACAGAACAGTCAGTAATTCTCACAGGTCCCATGCCAGCAGGTGTAACTCACTAATATGAGTACTGTAAAACATATTTATGCATAGTTCAAGTGCAACCAAACATGTAGGAGTTGCCCAAGCAAACATTTTAGGGGCCAGCAGTGCGTAGAAGAGGAAGAGGAGTAAAGCTGTGCGGCCGAAGGGCAGGCAGAAGATAACAGAGAGTAAAAGATGCAGAAGAAAGCCGAGGATGGATGTGACGTTCTGTTTATCTGGCCACAGATTCAGGCTGTCCAGTGATTCCAACAATGTTTTGCTACTACTGCACACAGCAGAGGGATGCTTAGTCATTTCCATTCTTATAATATAATGCACGTGAATTTTTTCCTATTAAACATGCAAATATGCTGAATTTTAGGGTCCATGTAAAGGTTGTCCAAGGAGAGTAATTTTACATAAAATTTCTGAGAAGTGATTATTTTCATTTATTTATTTATTTTCCCATTTTTCATGTTGGATTTTTAGTAATTCATGGCCAACAGCTTGAGGGCTTTACACCTTCAAAATATCTGAAAAGGCTTAAAATGAGTGATTAGATTGATGTATGGTGAAAATGTTGAAGTTAGAAATTGATCAAATTCTGCATTCCACATTTCATACATGCACAACGTGTTTTTCATCTTTTAAGCCAAAGCTGTCCTCATGAAGAAAATCAGGACCATTTACCTTGAAATAAGTGGAGCGAGCTTCGGCGTGACATGATTATTTAGCTTTGATAAGAAAAAAAACAGAATGGCAAGGTCAGAGTAAAAATAAATCCTCAGTGATAATTATTGAAAACATTATTATGGATGTTTCATAATACGGCTCAAGGTTATACATTTGTCCATTGTATACTTTTATTTAATTTTTTTAAAAATCTGTTTAGTCAACATTAATTTAACCAGGAAGATCATTAAGATTTAAAATCTCTTTTTCAAGGAATACATCACCAAAAAAGCTCACCATTACAGGATTTCAGATATTATGAAGTAGACTGTAACAAAAAACAGCATGGGACAAAAATAAAGCAAATTATAGTAAACAAAGATATTACCAAGTCAATTTAGGGGTCCAAATTTCATTTTTCATTACAGAACTTTGAACCTTAACAAGGAAACAAAACAGATTTTGACAATAAAAGCTTAATTTGCTCAATATATACGCTAAAAGAATGCCATCATCCATCCAGATATGTGAACATTTGTGAGATGATAATTATAAGCTATGTCCTGTACTTAGATAATACCAACAATCACTGGAGATCTCAGAGTGATTCTGGAAAACAACAGAAGCTTAACTCACATATATACAAAAACATCAGAAAAAGTTAGGAAATCAAATAGTGAATAATCCAGCCTTATAAACTGATTTATCCTCTGCTGATTTACTGCCTTTGTCACAAATTACTGACAGTATTAATCAATAATCTAAAATGTAACAGAGATAAGAAATTGCTACATCAGTACACTTGACCTGGTGTGTCTAATATACAGTGTGAATGGGAGATATTTAGGTCTTAACCTTTCAATGGGTTATACAAACAAGAATTATGCAAACAATTTACACTTTAATATACTTATGCAATAATAAATTGTGAGATGAATAGTGAATTAAAAAGAAAGAAAAACAACTAAAAACTGAACTGCAAAAGATGAAGAAAATAAGAAGGAAGTAAAATATATAATCAAGTAAGCAAAGTATCTCAGCAGCTCATTATTGCAGACTATAAGTGGAGTGTATTTATTTTTATTTGAACCTACTTATTAAAATTCATCAAATATATATCATTTTGGCAAATTCATTCATCTATTTTAAATTCTAGATTAAATGCTCGTTAGCTGTTGTAGGTAGTTTGTGTAAGTTATTTTTTCAGAACTTTTTAACTAATGATGAATTTTTTATTCATTTATTGATGCATCCATTCATTGAAATGATCCTCCATTATACTATATTTTTTTTTCCCAAATGTATAAACATTTATGAAATGCTTTATAATGTTTGTAATCGTATTGTCTGTACATGCACTATAGATAAAGTTAAGTTTAACTATGAATGAAACATTGTGAGGACTTCAGAGGGCTCTCAACGGTTCTTTGCAAGTTTCCAGTTGTTGGCTATATTGTTAAGTACTTTTAGGGAGCCATTAACTGGCCATATTTTGATAGAGAGAAGAAAGATGACATAAAATGAGGGGAGCTTGAGATGCCTGAAAACTCATAAAACTGTCATTTATTTTTGCAGCTAAATAACACAACAAAACTGACACAGTTTAAAGTGATAATGTCAACAATTTATTACATTTGTCACTTTCCATGCAAGGAGTCCATTTCATTAACTTTGTGTCTTCTGTATAACGTCTTTATGTGAGAAACAAATTACTTGCACAGTGATACACAGACACACAGTGACACTGTTTCATACACGTGAAGGACCAAACAGTAAGGTACAAAGAAAAGAAGGTGCAAAAAGAAAGAAAGAAAGAAAGAAAGAAAGAAAGAAAGAAAGAAAGAAAAAGAAAGAAAGAAAGAAAGAAAGAAAGAAAGAAGAAAGAAAAAGAAAGAAGGAAAACTTTACAAAAACTTTTTACAAAGAATCTCTAAAAGTTGGTGCTGAAGTTAACTGAACATGAGCACAATAGCTTAAATAAAACTGACCTGCATGAACAGTTGACACATATACAGATGTATAAGCTGACCTAACAGACAGAATGGGATGTTTCCACAAACAACTGTAGATAATTATTTGAAAAATACCAAACATAACACAACAAACCAACTATCTATCAACCATTTTCATAAATAAAGATTAATTTTATAACATGTTATCAAGAACAAAACAAAAAAAGACCTTTTTAAACTCCACTGTTGGATTCTTCCATTTCTTGTACCTTGTATACAAGAAGCCCTCCCACAAACATGGTATTAGCAAGCCAATGTTAGCAAATTAAAGAAACATAAGCAATAATTGTTAACTAAAATGTGTGCACTCATATCAGCAAACAACCACTCCCCCCCAAAATTAAGATAACATAAAAACAAAAGACCAGATGCCACATTATCATTTAAAAATGTAGGATAAGCATTCAATTTCTTTTAAAGCTTTGGATATTCCTCATTTTGCAGATTTTATATATTAATCTGATGAAATGTGATATTCTGTGATGTTTGGGGAGGCATATCCATGGAGGGACACACAGATCTCTACAGGTTAGGCAACAGCACCCTGACTGCCATCAGGTATCAGGATGAATTCGCTGGTGCAGTGGGTCCTGCGTTCCTCCTGGTGCACAACAATGCCCAGCCTCATGTGGGGAGAATATGCAGACAGTTCTTGGAGGATGAAGGAATCAATAGTATTGAGTGGCCCCCATGATCACCTGACCTGAAACCAATAGAACACCTCTGGGACATTATGTTTCGGTCCATCCGACACTGCCAGGTTACACCTCAGACTGTCCAGGAGGTCCGTGATGCTCCGATCCGGGAGAAGATCCCCCTGGACACCATTCATTGTCTCATTAGGAGCATGCCCATAATTATCAGGCATGCATACAAGCACATGGGGGCCACACAAACTACTGAGTACCATTCTGAGTTGTTACAATTACATTTCAGCAAAATGGACAAGCCTGCTGCATCATTTCTTAACTTAGATTTTCAGGGTGTCTTTGAATTCAGCCCTCTGTAGGTTGATAATATTCATTGTGACATCCTTTCATTCCTAATGCATGACCCAGTCCATATCAGTATAGATATCCAGCTTGATATTTCCCCCCAATATCTGATGTTTTCAAAGTGTTACTTTAATTGTTTTGAGCAGTGTAAAAGAAAGATGTTTAAACTGAAAAACACATTTTCACCTTACTCTGTGCAATCTCATGAAAATCTGATTGTACCCCATGGTTCAGTAGCAGGTGGACCCACCATTATCAATCTATCACATCTTTGTAGAGGAATCTTGTCCCACTCTTCTTTACAATATTGCTTCATTTCATTGAGATTTGCAGGTATTTACTCATGCACAACTCTCTACTTTCCTTCTTTAGCCATCCTGTTGTAAAGCTGGTGCGCCTGGGATTGTTATCCTGTGTGACCCAATTTCAGTCAACCTTTGGCTATTGGACAGATGGCTTCACATTTGGCTGTAGAATACTTTGTTATACAGAGCAGTTTGCGTTTGACTCAGTGACTGTATGGTGCCCAGGTCCTGTGGCTCCAAAACAAGCCCACATTATCACCCCTCCACCACTTTGCTTGATAGCTCTAATGGGGTGTTTGTGCTGATATGCTGTGTTTGGTTTTCACAGAAACCGGCACTGTACGTTACACCCAAACATCTCCACTTTGGTCTTGTCTGTAGAAAGGGCATTGTTCCAGAAGTGTTGTGGTTTGTTCTGTTTTACAGATAAGAGGATTTCTTCTTCAACCCATCTAAATAAGTATACTTATTTAGACACAGACATGGCGACAACCAGACCTTCTGTGAGGCAACAGCACTAACCACCATGCCACTGTGCTGCCTCAGTAATAATGTAATGTAATATTAACTGAGGCTGTAGAGTCTGAGATGTTGCTCTTGTTTGCTTCAGTTTCCCTGAACAGGGAAGAGTGTGGCCTTCCAAACCACCACAACTTATTTACTTCAACTCTGCATTTACTCATTAACTGTTATTAATCTCTGGCTCTCTTCCACAGCATGTCTTTCTCTCCCCTCAGCCCAGCCGGTCACAGCAGATGACCCCCCCCTCCCTGAGCCTGGTTCTGCTGGAGGTTTCTTCCTGTTAAAGGGAGTTTTTCCTTCCCACTGTCACCAAGTGCTGCTCATAGGGGGTCGTTTTGACTGTTGAGTTTTCTCTGTATTATTGTAGGGTCTTTACCTATGATATAAAGCGCCTCGAGGTGACTGTTTGTTGTGATTTGGTGCTATATAAATAAAATCGAAAAGTGAAATTGAACTTCTGCTGTAAAAGAATAATATACAAGAAATAATGGACCACTAGCTTAAACTAGTAATCTGATTCCAAGCTTTATTTCTTCCAGTTATTATTATTATTATTATTATTTATTTATTTTTTTTACAGATGTGTTTTTTGTAAATGCAGTATAAAGATTGCATTGGGAATGTAGTACATGGGGAAGCCTGATTAGCAGCAGTCCAAAACACAGGTTGTCTGTCTCTGTGGCTAAAATGTTTCTGCTCCCATCTGCTTTGGAGTTGTGTTTGCTCGTTGTGCGTGAGACAGTACATCGGCATAAACCTGTCGAGGACATTGCATGCTACTGAGGTTATAATTCATGTTTGCTTACTGTTGGGATGAGTGTTCATAACAGGTGTTCTCTTAAAGCAACACAATGTGCTAACATCATAATTAGAAAACTGAACCCACTAGATTTCCTGTGAATTAGAGATCCCCCATTTTTAGACTTAATTAATCCTTATCAAAGCTCTCCATGTAAATATTGGTGTTTGGTGTGAAAGTGATATATCCTGTAATCATTAATTACACGGCTCGATCTAACACTTTTTTGAGTAAGCACTCTAATATCTGTTGTTCCTCTATCACATTGTTGCGGTGTCATTTCAGACCAACCAAAAGGCTTTGTTTTTGTTTTAGTTGTCTATTTTCTACAAAATGATAAATACATTTCTTACAAGGGTGGTTTGTTTGAGTATTAAAAATAAAATACGTGTTAGATATATAACATTTCCTAAAAGTTCGGGTGTCAAGTAATTACAAGTAATACAGCTTTATTCTATAGCTAAAACTACCTTATATGGCACAATTTATTGTGTTAGAAAAACAAGCATCCATTTATTAATAATTTGATCATAACACTTTTATTTATACAACTTGTTTTTGATTTTAAATAGCATGAAAATATGATTTTCTCCTCAATTTATGAATTTTTTTTTTCACATCCACCAAACATTACCTAAATATTTGATTATAGCTGCAATTTATAAAAAAGGTTTATTAAAAACCCTAGCATTGCTGTTTAATAGTCTTGATATGCTGAAGCCCCTGCACAGCACCTCTTGATCTATGTTTTGCTGACGTAAAGGGTATTTATAAATCAGTGTAAAAGCAGAGTAAGGCAGAATCACACATAAAAATAGCAATTTTATACTGCCATAGATGAATAAGATGCACAGTATTAGCTTGCAATACAGGGCCAGACTTCCAGTATTCAATGATACCTCTACCTGATGAACAGAGGAGGGGACACTGAAACCTCTGTGTGAGGGAGTGGGCAGGATGGTCTATCCTGGGCTAACAGCACACATGATTTTAGTACTCATTAAAATGTTAAACTGTGTGGATAAGGCACTATCCTTTTAGGGTTAGAGTTGTACTTTGTTTATAACACTTGTAAACAGGCAAACAGGCAGTTTATCAAAAGTTTAATGATATTCTTTTTCAGTTTCAGTCTCATATCTTTTTGCATTCCAGTTATCCTGATAAAAGCTTTTCCATTAGGATGATTCCAACAGTCAAAATTCTTAAAATTGGGTGGATTTATTTACCTAACCCCAACCGCCAGATGAGTCACCAATGACCTAGTGGATATTAAGAGGGTAAAAATACTAAACTATACTGTACTAAAATCAATATATTTTGTTTTTTAAAACCTCATTCAAAACACTTTAATGGCATCAAAATAATGATTACTTTTTCTTTCTTTTTTTAAGCACGAGGTTGTAGGAAATGAAGGTCCTTTGTTTTTGGACCAAGTAACAACTTTAATGCTTCACAAATAAACATCTCATGTCCAACAACAGGATGCATCACTGCTTTCACTTCAAATAGTTTGAACAGTAAGAAAATTGCTTCTCTTTTAAGCTGTGAGCTGCATACAACACTGGAGTCAATGTTGTGGTCGACTGTACTCCACTCCCCCCAGTGTGAAGTAACAACTAGTTACCACTCAAGGATTGTGCTGTCTGTCATGCCAAAGTCATCTAAGCAGAGAAAGCACACAATGTTATCTGATTTCCAGCTATGGTTGAGAAGTCCAGTGTGTCACTGCGTGAACAGAGAATAAACTTGACTCAACATCTGCTTTTTTGGGGGGGAAGTTTCTAATGCATCTCATGACAAGAGTTTCAGAAGAAAGTTTAAAGTTTTGAGATTTTTGGTGTAATAACAGCAAGTGTCTTAATGAAGTAGACAGATATAATAAAAAAGTTCTGGTTATTTTGCTGCTGTCTTTTTGGATGCCTGTTTTCTTGAGCTTTTTGAATCATTGTTCCTGAAATTACTTAATTTAAATTTAATTAAATCAAAGGAGAAAAAAGTACCACTTCCATTTTCAGTTCATAGCGTGAAAGTTCATTAACTGTGCTGCAAAACTCCTCCAGGAAAATCATTTATAACCATGTAATAGAAAATGTATTTCATAAAATAAGATCTAAGAAATTCTTTCCAGATAAAAATCTGGGATCCCTGCTGTGAAAACAAGGCAGCTTGTTCCAAACGGTCACGTGTAAATCTGAATTTGTAACCCTCTGCTTTGATACAAAATGTTTGATCAAATTCATTGTTGGGTTATGAGCAAACTAATCATCATACCCCACTAGATTCAAAGAGTTTAACACAAAGCACAAGATCTTAGTTATCTGCTTTAATCCTTCTCTGCTTCTCTTTATACTGTTTTGCATATTTTTTCTTACTAAAGTAAAGCAAGAGTAACAGTTGGTCCCTCAAATGTCTAAATTTTCAGTATGTTAGGCACAAATCCTCAGAAAAACATCAAAAGAGGATGAAAATTTGAATGTTATTAAAATTGCACTGTTTAAATACATAGCCTCTTGCTGACGTGTATGTGGATGTAAGAGCCTGTCCTCGGTTAAAAAAAAAAAAAAAAAAGAAGTGACCTCTAGCAGTCGTACACGAAAGGGTGTGTGAATAACGTGTTTGGTTTTCTCCAGCAAATCCTGAAAAAATATGGATTTTCCTCAAATTTCTGAAAAGTTTACGCAGACTAAATGGCATTGGATTCTCGACCTCCTGAACTACAGCAGCATTAACCACAGACATGACCAACATGATACCACTTTTCAGTTTTTTATTTGTAAAAAATGTTTTGAATCATGTATAATTTTCTTTCCGCTTCACAATTGTATACCACTTTGTGTTGGTCTTTCACATTAAATTCCAGCAAAAAATATTTATGTTTGTGGTTGTAATGTGACAAAATATGGAAAAGTTCAAGGGGTATGAATACTTTTGCAAGCCACTGTATATATATATATATATATATATATATATATATATATATATATATATATATATATATATATATATATATTACATATCCCCCGCTCAACCTGTGGGCAGTCTTTGTGTCTTTGTTTTCCAAGCTCGGATCCTCTATCAGAGGTCTGGGAGCTTGAGGGTCCTGCACAATATCTTAGCTGTTCCTATTCCCAGGACTGCATTCTTCTGGACCTGCATCTTTGGATGAAGTTCCTGGAATCTGCTAGATCCACTCTCCTAGTTGTGGGGGTCACTGCCCCAAGTGTTCCGATTACCACATCCTCTCTAGCTCTTGTCTCAGCCCAGCCCAGCACAAATGTTCCTGTATATTATGCCAGACACTTGGTTATAGTGTTCCATGTATGCCCTGCCTGCTAGCATCTTGCACCCTGCTATTATGTGCTGGATTGTCTCAGGGGCATCTCTGCACAGCCTGCACCTGGGGTCTTGCCTGGTGTGGTAGACCCCAGTCTCTATCAATCTTGTGCTTAGAGCTTGTTCTGGTTTTGACATTATTAGTGTCTCTGTGCTGTCTTTCAGCCAAGCTCTATTTTCTTTCTTGGGTTTCTGCTGCCTGGCTGCTTAGGCACCCGCTCAGGATGCTGGATTTGTTGTGAAACCCTTAATGCATGGTAAGAAGATTTCTTGTCTTGATGTCAGTGGCCTTTTGCCAGCTTATTATCCAGGCAGGGTATCTGACAATTGGCAGGGTGTAGGTTTTTTCTTGTCAAAATCTTGTTCTTCCCATTCAGCTGACTCTTCGGGACTTGCCTTACTCTCTGCAGGTACTTGGTGGTTGCAGCTTTCCTAGCGGCCTCTTCATGGTCCCCATTTGCCTGTGATATTCTAAGGTACTTGTAGTTGTCCTCAGTGTCTACAATGTTGCCTTTTGGTGGTGAAATGTCCTCAGTTCTGACTACCTTCCCTCTCTTTGTTACCATTCGACTACACTTCTTCAGTCTGAATGACATTACAATGTCATTGCTGTAGATCTTATTGGTTTGGATAAGCCAATCAATGTCTCGTTCACTCCTGGCATACAGCTTTATGTCGTCCATGTACAGGAGGTGACTGGTGTTTGCTCCGTTCCGTAGCCGGTATCTGTAGCCAGTCTTATTGATCTGGCTGAGGGTGTTCAGGCCTATGCAGAACAGCAATAATGACAGACCATCTCCTTGATAAATCCTGCTCTTGATGGTGACTTTTGCACTTGGGCTCTAGTGTTATTCTCCACATTCCCATTGCGTTCCTGATGAAGGCTCTTAGGGTCCTGTTGATCTTGTATAGTTCTAGGCATTCCAGGATCCACTGAGTCATAAGTCATAAGCTTTCTTGTTATCAATCCAGGCGTTGCTCAGGTTGGTCAGTCTGGTTTTCCAGTCTCGAGTGACTTTGCTATCTACCAGTAGCTGTTTTCTCTGCCAAATCCTTTCTGGGCCCTGCTCATGTACAGTACTGGCCCATGAGCCTGCTCATTTTAACTGCTATGATTCCTGACAGGAATTTCCACTTTGTGTTGAAGCAGGTTATTGACTGGTATGTACTCAGACACCAACATCCATGCCAGGTTCAATTAAATTATCTTTCTTCTCTATTTGATGCTCAGTTTGAATTTCCATGTGATTAGCTGGCTAGACACTTGCTTCAATGAACAATATAACTTTATTAGGTGTGCCTAACAAAGTGAGCAGTGAGTGTGTTACTTTAACAATATACAAACAAACAATTTAAAAAATTAATCAGATAATATTCTTTCTGTATTTTTCCTCATTACAATCAACTATCAAAAAAAATAAATAGAAATACTCAAACCAATGTAGTAAACACAACTCCAATTCCAAAAAAGTTGGAACACTGTGTAAAATGTAAATAAAAATAAAATGTAATCATTTTCAAATCTCATGAACCCATATTTTATCACAATAGAACACAGGAAATATATCAAAAGTTTAAACTCAGAAACAGCACTATTTTAAGAAAATAAGGTCAGTTTGATTTTATTGGTAGCAGTACATCTGAAAAATGGTGGGACGGTCCAATGTATACCACTGTAGCATCCTCTCTTCTTTTAGCAACAGTCTGTAAACTGAGAAGAGCAGTTCTTGGAGTTTTGGGAGAGGAGTCCCATTCTTGTCTGATATAGCTGTTCAACAGTCCTCGGCATTTGTCACTTCGTGATGTGCCACAGGTTTTCAGTTGGTGACAAGTCTGGACTGCAGGCAGGTCAGTTCAGCGCCTGGACTTTTCTACTCTTTTACTAATGCTTTTCTAATAGCTGCAGTATGTGGTTTAGCATACTGCTTAGTCATTTTATATCTATTCCATTTTCCGAATGATAGTACTAACAGTTGGGTTGTAATGGTCTTGCAGCCAATTGACAGTTGGTCTTGCCCATGGCGGCAGAGAGGGTGGAATGGATGAAGCTGATTCTGTGGACAGGAGTGCTTTATACAATTAATGTGTTGAGATCAGGAGTATCTGTAATTGATTAGTTTTAATATGTGGGAGCCAGAATTCTGGCTGGGCTGTATGACATCAAATACTTATTTCAATCAGTGACATGCAATTAAATATTTTTTTTTGGGATGTTTGGTTGATAATCTGTCTCCCTCTATTAAAATTAAACTGCCAAAAAAAAATTAGAAACTATTCATTTCTGTAAGTGAGGAAACTTACTAATTCAGCAGGGGATCAAATAATTATTCCCCAGACTGTATTGGAATTGGTGTCTTGGTTCCTGGATTTTTGATCCATAGTTATGAGTTGTTGAGATGCGATTTCATGTTCTAGCTCTATTTTTAGTCCCCTGATTTTTGCCCCCCCTGATATTTCCTAGTTCCTCTGAGCTTATCTTTACTTTCAGTCCTTGGTTCCTTGTTTGATGGTTGTTAGTTCCTGTTTGTGTCTCATCTCTGTTTCAGCTGTAGCCTCAGTCTTGTCTCCATGCTTGTTTACCTTTCTGTCTTTGGCCAAGTTTGGATGTTTGAGTCTGTGTCTCAGTGTTAGCTACTTCCCGTCTTATTTTGAAAGTGTCTCGTCTCTTGTGCACTGTGTTTAGTTTTGTTTGCTTTTTCTATTTTCCCCAGTGAGTTTCACTGTGGTCCCTAGTGGTTCCCATCTCCCTAATTACCTGATGTTATGTGTGCATATATATTGTTGGAGTGTCCCTCTGTTCTTTGTCGTGTCCTCCCTCATGGTAGTATTTCTCCTAGTTCCATGTTTTCCAGTTTATTTGGGACAGCCTTGTTCAGCATACAGTAGGTTTTGGTTTGTTTTCTGCGACTTGCCAGCAATAAAGCTGAGTTTAGAGTTTGCATTCAGTCTCTTGAGTCCTGCATTGGGGTCCACAGCCTGCCTGCCACACTGCTGTTACATGACAATTGGTAGCAACATTATGCTAAACTGCACACTGCAGCTATTACACACAAACACACACGGGCATGCATGTGTAAAATCATAAAATATGAATTTTTCCCAACAGATATTTTTATTTCTCCCTTTCAGTGTGCATAGGACTTGAAACAAAATAAAATACACAGACAGTATACTACACCAATTAAAGCAATAAATAAAGCTGTTCACAGCCTGTAATTTTGTGTCCTTTGGGTAGTAAAGGGGACTCGGGTGTATGACCCCATTCTTTATAAAATCCACTTTGTTTCTTTATTTGGAATTTGTTGAAGGGGGGCATCCATGTGTACAGTATACCATTATCTTGTGTTATGATATTGAAGTGCTTCAGATATTGATCATTAACATAGAAAAAAATAAATAAATGAAGAGGTGTCACCTCTGCTGCAGCAGTCTTCAGTGCATCTCCTCTGTCAAGAAATACCATCTGCCCTGCCAGTACAATAGCCATTAGGCAGTGAAACCACAGTTTAGCTGGTTCCCTGCCAGGATCCATTTTGTCAGCCTGAGCACACTCCACGAGGCACACTGAGTGCAACAGAGTGCATCAAAAAATAATTAAACACTTTTTCCAGGGTGATGATGCAAGCAGTAATTAATTGCCTTTGCATTCAGCAATGTTCATTAATGTGACTGCCACAGTAATAATGCTTTCTACCAAACTGTCTCATCTCTTGTTATCTTGCTTCCCAAGGTTTCATGGTAATAATATCTGATTGTGGAGAACTACTAGCATGCCAAGAAAACCTCAAAGTTCCCAGTAACCTTTGGGATCGCATACAGTGAGCCATAGATAGATAGATGCTTTATTCATCCCACAAGGGAAATTTGTTGCAAATGTGTGTAGTTACTACACGATACTACTACTACTACTACTATACTGCTACTATATTAATGTATATCTCCATCAGTCTGTTTGTAATCCAATATGTACCTTCTTAACACTAGAACTCCCAGAATTTTAGAACTACTAGAACTCCCATAGGTGGTCTTTCTGACTGCCATACATTATTTGCTTAAATTTATAATATATTAATATCATATATAGAAATATAATTTATAATCAATAAAAACATCAAAGAATACATGGATCTGTAATGTTACCAATCAACTAAAGATGGCTGTGGCAAGGAAGATCAGTAGCAGGAACATATGTCTGTGTAGATTCTCAGTCTTTCAGGTCATGGTATTCTCAACAGCTCAAAAAGATGTGAGTGGAATCTGGTTCCCCTCTTATCCAAGAAGCTTCTTCAGGCTTCTTAACCAAAAGGTGGAGAATCCCAGGAATTTAAACCTTAGTGGGAGTTGTCCCCTATGTAGGTGGTCATTGCCAACTGGTGTTGTAAGCCACAATCTCTGTTCAGTGATGGTTGTTCACAGGGGACACTGATGGCTTCTTTTACTCCTTTCAAATGATCCCGCCTTCCTGGTCCAAAATGTGAACACTGGCATCCTCAAAGAGTATCCTTCATCCTTTAAGTGCAAATGTACAGCTGAATCTTGCTGAGGTGGTCCTTCTATGTTATACAATGCCTTTGTGAGTTTTGTCCTTGGGACCAGTTTTCGTCTTAGACTGTGGCTGGGATGTTATGCTTGGAGAAAATTCTTCTGCATTTCTCTGACAAACCTGCTATGTAAGAGATAATGTTAGTTGGTGTCTGACTTCCTTTCCTGTGCCTCTTCACTGATTTGATGAAAGCCCAGTTGGGATAATCACGTCTTTTGAGATGCCACTGTTCACATTTTGGACCGAGAACAAAGATGATTTGAAAGAGGAGTAAGAGGCAATCTATGTTCACTGTGAACAGCAATCATTAAACAGAGGTGGTGGTTATGACACCAGCTGTCAGCTTCCTACAATACAGCCTAGAGATCCCTTCCGGGTGCCTCAAAGCCCACTCACACCTTACTTCAGGTGAACTACTGAGGTCAAATAAAGTGACCAGGTCTCACAGGGGGTCAACAACCACCTCTAAAGCAGACAACCCTCACTAGGGTTTAAATATCTGGGACTCTCCACCTTTCTGTTTTAGAACTAAAGAAGCCTCTTGGATAAGAGTTGAAGTGTACTCAAAAAAATTTAAAGTCCAGTCACCTTTTTTCAAGTTCTTGAGAATACCATGAATGACAGTTGGCCAATCAGCAGCAGCTCGTAGCTATCAGGGATCAAAAATCATCCAATTTTACCAAATGTTGCTGTATATGCATATGGTCAATATGACTGCTATGACCATGGCCGGACAATCTTTAGTTGATTGGTAACAATACAGATCCATGTTTTTTTTGGTCTTTTATTGATTACAAATTATATTTAAAGATATCATATTTATTTATTTATTATAAATTTAAATAAATAATGTATTGTGGTCAGAATGACCGCCTATGGGAGTTCTAGGTAGAAACACTCGTAAATCTCTTGTGTCTTCTAATTTTAATAAAATGACAATATAATATTCATACATTGAGGAAAAGTCAGAGTCCTACAGTTACATGGGGTTTATAGCAACAAAGATATTAAACTGCAAAATTTAAAAAAGGTCAAAATGACCACCTTGGGAGTTCAGACTCTAAATCTTTATGGAGATGTGTGACTATATAGAGCAAGTGTTAAGGTGAAGAAAAGAGAACTTTGTAGCTGCTCCATCCACCCTGTTTGTTCACACCGTGAAAAACTGCAGTACGGATGTTAAAATATGCAGATAAACTGTTAGTAAAAAAAAGTATTTCTTATCCGATTACTCAATTAATCGATGGAAAAATCAATAGAATACTAAAACAATCGATGTATGCAGCCCTAGAATGCATTGAGATTGGTATCTGTGGAAATACAGAGTTGTAAATACAAAGACAAGTCAAACAACATAAAGACAGGAAGCGACCGTGGAAGGGATACCAGCTAATTTAAATCACTGATAGATAGAGATATATAGATATATATATATATAGATATATATATATAGATATATATATATCTATATATATCTATAGATTGTATATATATATATATCTATATATATCTATAGATTGTATATATATCTATATATATATATCTATAGATATATATCATCTGGGCAGCACGGTGGCGTAGTGGTTAGCACTGCTGCCTCACAGTTAGAATACCATCTGGAAGGCCTGGTTCGATTCCACCTTGGCCCAGGCCTCTCCCTCTCTCTGTGTGGAGTTTGCATGTTCTCCCCGTGCTTGCGTGGGTTTCCTCCGGGTACTCCGGTTTTCTCCCACATTCCAAAGACATGCACTTACTGGGGTTAGGTTAATTGGCTAATCTAAATTGCCCATAGGTGTGAATGAGAGCATGAATGTGAGTGTGAAAGGTCGTCTGTCCCTCTGTGTTGGCCCTGCAACAGGCTGGCGACCTGTTCAGGGTGTACCCTGCCTCTTGCCCTATGACAGCTGGGATAGGCTCCAGCCCCCCCGCGACCCTTAACAGGATGTGCGGAAGCGAATGGATGGATGGAGATATATATCTATATATATAGATATATATCTATATATATAGATATATAGATATATATCTATATATATATTGTTTAAGTGTTCCCTTTATTTTTTTGAGCAGTATATATATATATATATATATATATATATATATAACTTAATGGTCAAAGTTCTGGAATGGGTGTAAAGCACTTAATTTCTGTCTTAGATTTCACATATTTACAGATGACATGTCGATGTAGATCCTATGTGATCCAGGTCATGGTCGTCTCAAGAGTTTGAATAAAGGTGAGTGGACTTCTTTAATTTTTTGAAGACATTTCACCTCTCATTCAATTCTAAAACTGGATAGTGGATTGTCCGATGTATTCACATGCTAGCGTCCCCTTTGGAGGTGGTCATTGACCCACTATTAATCAGGTGCGTCATCACATGAGCCAAGGTGTGAAAAAATGTGTGGGTCAGTACCACCAGGGGTTTCAGGTAAAACCACAGTGAAAGCGGTGACAGTGGCAAAGAGAGACAGCGATATTGATTTTTTAGAGTTTTAGGTCAAAGACTATTTCAAATATACAAAGAACAACTGCTGACATCGCTGCAGTCAAATACGTCGAAACTGTTAATCCTTTGCTGTTTGTTTCCTCTATGCTCTTTTAGCTGTCCTGTGTGCAATGGGTGCATTGTTGCTGATGTGTGCGTAGTAAAAAAAAAAAAAAATGACTGCAGTGATGTCAACAGCTATTTGCAATAGTTTTTGACCTAACTACAAACTGCGGTCAAGAGAGTTGACATGACTTAAACTCCCCACAGTGGTGCTTTCTCTGCCAGCCTTTCCCTATGGCTTTCACTCTCATTATGCTCAGTTTAACATTTGTTGAGAAGCTTTTACTGCACTTACAGTATCAAAATATGTTGCTGTCAACACCAATATTCTTTCACTTCATGTCTGTTTGAGCCTCTCTAAATGCAAGTTGCATTTGTGAGGACATTTACTTCCACTGAAAGCAGTGAATGAAGAACATAGTGGGCCCAGAAAACAGCAGTGTGGAGTCCAGACTCTGACACTGAGGTGAAATTAATTTTCTTTCCTTTTATCTATCTAGGTTCAGTTATCACTTATTATTTTAGTAAAAAAAATACAAGTTCAATTCATTTATATTCTTGGATGTATGGTACAATGTTAAGCCAGACTTGTTGCCTCACACATAAAAGAGTCATTCTCAGTTACTTCCTCACAGTGAGGATTACAGCTAATTAATTTAACACTGATGATTGCAACTTTGTATCAGCAAATATCAGAAGCCAAAGCATCAATGCTGGATCATCTTAACAGTTGAACTCTAAGATGCAGGATGAAAGCCATGCAGATTATGCTTCCACCTCCTGTCGGCTTATATGCGTGACATTGTCAGTACTGTTGTGTTCTCATGTATTATGTTGAAGACAGAACATGTTTCCCCAAATATGTAATAAGAATTCAGTTTAGCTTCTTTGGAACTCAATTTTAGGAGTCACTACATAAGGCTGGAATAAATTTATCTTTGCTGCTTATTCTGTGCTTCAGTATGCTAATCTTTTTTCAAGGTGGATCATTCTCCCTCCTTATCATCATCAACCTTGCAGCAAAGTCTAACATTCTTCCTGAAACAGCATGATGTGAGAATAATGAAGCAGCTTCAGTATTTGAGCAGTGTGAGGGATCTATGACATGGACCTGTATTGTCTCCTTAGCTTTGATGCAGGGAGAATGTCATTCATGAAAGAACTGGATACTAAGACTCTGTGTGTAATACAAGATGAAAGACAAGCAGCTTTAATGTATTTTATGTGTCCCTGTGGGGGAATACTGTTTTTTATTTTTCTTGTTCTGCTCTAAAAGCAGGTCAAGGTCAGTTGTAAGCTGCAAAAAGCAAGCTGCAGCCACTAAGGAACAAGGATTTGACTTGTGGTTGGCTTTAGTCATCATGTGAAACTGTAGAAACTGTAATTCACCATGTTGTTTTGACAACCGAGTTTGCTGTTATTTGTTGGCTGCTGGAGGCAAGCAGAAATCCATTTGGGAAGAAAATCCCTCATGGCGGCAAGTACCAGGTCACACCTTTCAATCAAACTAAAAAAGCACAAAACCCTTTTAACATATAATAAAAGGGTATGCTAGCTTTATTAGACAGGGAAAATACAGGGTAATTACCTTGAGCAAAAGAATAACACATTTCACACTTGGCAAGTGTTAAAAATATTATGTTATTTCTCTATTAAACCTTTATTTAAACAGGATGCCCCTTGAGATTAAGACCCTCTTTTTCAAGGAAGATCTAGTCCAAATAGGCAGACTATTACAAAATTACAAAAGTTATTCAATCAAATGTAACATGAAGATACATAAAACAGCTTACAAATAGCAGGTTGCACTGTTCAGTTACATAAGTCTTTATACGAGCTCTTAATTCTCCCAGGGAGACAAAGCATTCAGCTTTAGTGTGCTCTGAAGCTTATACTAAGAGAACACCAAGTTATTCAAAGATCCTGGTTACCCGAAAGAGGAGCCATCTAAACGAGTACAAATCATAGCAGGTGTTTGCAAGTTTGAAGAGTTTCAGCGAATAAGGAGACTTACCCAGCGTAGCTTTGAACATGAAAAATATACCACTGCTGTTGTCCCCCCAGGCTTAATGCAGGCCAAGAAATCAGATTATAAAGTATACAGAGAGACAGTCAAAAGATTGGACACACTTACCCAATTCTGACTGGTACTGTAATTGGGTGATATGTATTGGACAACAAATTTGATAAGAAATATAAAGAACGGTGATGGGCAGAGCAAGGCTACCATCCAGCCAGATAGCCAATATTTGTGGGTGATACTCTTTTAATTAAGCAACCCCATTGGCCATGAATACCAAAAATATTCAAGTGATTTCTGGAAAAACAACATAAATTTGGTTTTCTTAAAATTAGGAATTAACTTTGCTTTAGTTATTATTTTTCAGCCAAGTATTATTTCAGTAGAGAATTTATTCCAGATTATGGAATAGGGGGTAAAATATCAATCATAGACATAAAATTTGTGCAGTTTTGCAGATGAAATTATAACATAGCCCATGGCACTGATGCTTAAAGTTCATAACAGAAAAAATGGCTCTAAACAAAAAACATGGTTTTGTCTTGCAACAGATGGGATAGGTTTAAAATCGAGTTGGTTGCATTTTCATGAAAATTGTACTCACTCAAAATACTAAAAAAAAAAAAAGTTAAAAAATTATTTTGATGCACTAATTTTTATTTTTCTATATTTTTTTTGCTAAGTGTTGTGTCATGATATACTGGTATTAATAATAACTCTAATATTTAAAGTTACAGTCAGTAGTTTTTTGAGGTTATTTAATGGAAAAAAGGATAATGTACACATAAATATTCATTGATTAGTGTGTAATTACATCTTCCAACATATTGATGCATTCTCATAAACTTATAATTACTCTATTAAAAATTCATAGTAGTGCGGGGCCAGTTTGTGGAAGCCAACGATATTCCACCACCATACTTTAAATATGACTGGGAAGACATCTTACTTCCAGTGGAAAAGAAGTCTTGGTGATTGTGAGGAACATTTAAATTTGCTTCCTGCCACCTCAACTCAAGATATCAAGTGTACCTTTGTTTTTATCATTGAAAAGGGGTCCCCTTGTATGATCCGGGCTGGTGGCCCAGTGTTTTGGTTTCTATTTGTGAAGTTCTGTTCTATTTCTAGTTTTGGTTATAGTTAGTATTGGAATCTTAGTTTCTTTGTTTTCTGTTTTGGTTTTTCATGTTCTGGTTTTCCCTGTACTCCCGTGTGGTGTAAGTCATGACCCTCTTGTATTTAGGTTCCTTTGGTTTAGTTCTCTGTGTTTCTTAGTGTCTCTCCTTTGTCCCAGGTCTGGTTTTAGTTGGTCATGTTCTCACTCCCTTTGTCAGTCTGTTTAAGTCAGCATGTTTTGGTTAGGTCACTTCCTGTTTTATTTTGACAATCTCGTGTTCCCTGTGTTATCTAGTTTTGCTTCCCCTTTGTTCTTAGGTTCATTTGGTTCACCTGTCGTCCCCTGTTGTTTCCACTTGCCCTAATTCCCCTGTGTGTTATTTAAACCCTTGTCTGCCTTTGTTAGTTGTTGCGTCGTTGTCATTGTTCTCCCCAGTGTTCCCCTCCTATGCTGTGTGTTTTGGTTTTTTGGTTTTCTCCCAGGCTTCCGTTTGTTTTTTGCCCTGGTTGAGATTTCTGGTTTTTGTTATTTGATTTTTCGAGTCCCGCAAATAAACAAGTTTACTTTACGTCTGCGTATGTCCTGCACTTGGGGTCCTTCCCTCCACACACAGCCCCTCACCGTGACACCCCTTCACTAAAGAAGTGGTGTCTATGGCTCATGAGGTAGAGTAGGTCATCTACTAATTGGAAGGTTGATGGTTTGATCGCTGGCTGCTCCAGTCTGCATGCCAAAGTATCAATGGGCAAGATACTGAACCCCAAGTTTCTCCCTGATGTGTTCATTAGAGTGTGAATGCTAGATAGTAAGCACTTAGATGTAAAAAATATGCTTGTATTAATGGGTGAATAAAAAAATGCTGCAGCCTCTTTCCCAGTAAATAAATATGGACACTTCTCACAGCTGAGGTAAACAGAGGACTGACAGCCTTCTACAGAAAGGGAAAATATCCGAGCTGGATCTGGTCCAAACAGTAGCAGAAACATGTGGGCTGGCAAAGGCCATTATCAGGTACAGTCTAAATTTATTGTTTTTTATCTTGACAAGAGGAACTCAGATGCCTGAACCACCTCAACTGGCTCCTTTTGATGTTAAGGAGCAGCACCTCTACTTTGAGTCCTCCTGAATGGCTGCACTCCTCACCCTATCTCTATGGGAAAGACCAGCCATCCTTCACAGAAAGCTCATTTTGCTTGTATTTGCGATTCTATATTTTGGTGACTACCGAAATCTCATGACCATAGGGGAGGGTAGGGAGACAGACTGACCAGTAAATTGACAACTTTGCTTTCAAGCTCAGCTTACCATGACAGACCTGTGCAGCGTTTGCATCATTGCAGATGCAGTCCCAATCTGTCTGTCAACCTTCCATTCCCTTCTCCCATTACTCGTGAACAAGACCCCTAGATACTTAAACTCCTCCACCTGGGGCAGCAACTCATCCCTGAGCCGAAGTGGGTGCTCCACTATTTTCTGGCTGAGGACCATGGTCTCAGAGTTAGAAGTGCTAATTCTCATGTGTGAAGAATCATTCTCATGCATTCTTCACACTCGGCTGTGAACCGTTTTACTACAGAAGTCCAATAACAAAACACCACCAAGGTTCAGATCACGCAGGCCGTTCCTCTCAATTACACCCCTCTAGGTTTCACTGTCATTGCTCACGTGAACATTGAAGTCTTCCAGTAGGATGATGGAGTCACTGGATGGAGCACTCTTGAGTACCCCACCCAGTGACTCCAAAAAGGTGGGTACGCTGAACTGCCATTTTGTGCATAAGTGCAAAAAACAGTCAGGACCCATTCCCCGGCACAAAGGAGCAGGGAAGCAACCCTCTCATCTACTTGTGAAAACTCCAACATACAGGCAGCAAGCCCAAGGGATACAAAAATACCCACCCCAGCTCGCCATGTCTCACCGAGGGCAACTCTAGACTGGAACAGAGTC